>NC_084606.1:10006710-10015138 GCF_033807715.1 Cololabis saira | reverse complement strand
CTTCCTAATAGGAAAAAGAATAAACAGTTAAAAAGGCTTGATCACATACATCCATGTATATGTGTCAGTGGTGGTGAATAGATATGTGGTTACATTCGAAAATCTAGGACCATTATTGTACCAGCCACCTTCCCCAACATCGTTTAACCCTTGTGCTGTCTTTGGGTGAAGGAAGGAGGAAGAGAAGAAGGAAAGAAAGAAGGAAGGAAGGGAGAAAAGAAGAATGGAAGGAAGGAAGGAAGGAAGGAAGGAAGGAAGGAAGGAAGGAAGGAAGGAAGGAAGGAAGGAAGGAAGGAAGGAAGGAAGGAAGGAAGGAAGGAAGAAGGAAGGAAGGAAGGAAGGAAGGAAGGAAGGAAGGAAGGAAGGAAAGGGGAGAAGGAAGAATGAAAAGAAGGAAAGAAAGATGGAAGGAAGGGAGAAAAGAAGGATGGAAGAAGGAAGGAAGGAAGGAAGGGAGAAAAGAGGAAGGAAGGAAGGGAGGAAGGGAGGAAGGAAGGAAGGAAGGAAGGAAGGAAGGGAGGAAGGAAGGAAGGAAGAATGAAAAGAAGGAAAGAAAGATGGAAGGAAGGAAGGAAGGAAGGAAGGAAGGAAGGAAGAATGAAAAGAAGGAAAGAAAGATGGAAGGAAGGGAGAAAAGAAGGATGGAAGAAGGAAGGAAGGAAGGAAGGGCGAAAAGAGGAAGGAAGGAAGGGAGGAAGGGAGGAAGGAAGGAAGGAAGGAAGGAAGGAAGGAAGGGAGGGAGGAAGGAAGGAAGGAAGGAAGGAAGGAAGGAAGGAAGGAAGGAAGGAAGGAAGGAAGGAAGGAAGGAAGGAAGGGAGGGAGGGAGGGAGGGAGGGAGGAAGGGAGAAAAGAGGAAGGAAGGGAGGGAGGGAGGAAGGAAGGAAGGAAGGAAGGAAGGAAGGAAGGAAGGAAGAATGGGAGGAAGGAAGGAAGGAAGGAAGGAAGGAAGGAAGGAAGGAAGGAAGGAAGGAAGGAAGGAAGGAAGGAAGGAAGGAAGGAAGAATGGAAAGAAAGAAGGAAGGAAGGAAGGAATAATGAAAAGAAGGAAAGAAAGATGGAAGGAAGGAAGGAAGGAAGGAAGGAAGAATGAAAAGAAGGAAAGAAAGATGGAAGGAAGGGAGAAAAGAAGGATGGAAGAAGGAAGGAAGGAAGGAAGGGAGAGAAAGAGGAAGGAAGGAAGGAAGGAAGGAAGGAAGGAAGGAAGGAAGGAAGGAAGGAAGGAAGGAAGGAAGGAAGGGAGGGAGGGAGGGAGGGAGGGAGGAAGGGAGAAAAGAGGAAGGAAGGGAGGGAGGGAGGAAGGAAGGAAGGAAGGAAGGAAGGAAGGAAGGAAGGAAGGAAGGAAGGAAGGAAGGAAGGAAGGAAGGAAGGAAGGAAGGAAGGAAGGAAGAATGGGAGGAAGGAAGGAAGGAAGGAAGGAAGAATGGGAGGAAGGAAGGAAGGAAGGAAGGAAGGAAGGAAGGAAGGAAGGAAGGAAGGAAGGAAGGAAGGAAGGAAGAATGGAAAGAAAGAAGGAAGGAAGGGAGAAAAGAGGATGGAAGAAGGACGGAAGGAAGGGAGGGAGGAAGGAAGGAAGGAAGGAAGGAAGGAAGGAAGGAAGGAAGGAAGGAAGGAAGGAAATAAAGGAAGAATGAAAGAAGGAAGGAAGGGAGAAAAGAAGAATGGAAGGAAGGAAGGAAGAATGAAAAGAAGGAAAGAAAGATGGAAGGAAGGGAGAAAAGAGGAAGGAAGGAAGGAAGGAAGGGAGGGAGGGAGGAAGGGAAGAAGGAGGAAGGAAGGAAGGAAGGAAGGAAGGAAGGAAGGAAGGAAGGAAGGAAGGAAGGAAGGAAGGAAGGAAGGAAGGAAGGGAGGAAGGGAGAAAAGAGGAAGGAAGGAAGGGAGGGAGGGAGGAAGGGAAGAAGGAAGGAAGGAAGGAAGGAAGGAAGGAAGGAAGGAAGGAAGGAAGGAAGGAAGGGAAGAAGGAAGGAAGGAAGGAAGGAAGGAAGGAAGGAAGGAAGGAAGGAAGGAAGGAAGGAAGGAAGGAAGGAAGGAAGGAAGGAAGGAAGGAAGGAAGGAAGGAGAGAGCAGGAGGAAAGAAGGATGGATAATAAGGTCATTTTTGACCCATAGACAGTACAAGAGTTAACTACATTTTAAATAATGTAATAAATACCCTAACATACAAGCACAGCCCTTTAACCAGATAACATACTGTACTGTACTTTACTTATTTAAGGACTAGCATTTAACTTAAAGATACCCCCCCCATGATTAAAGGCTGCAGCTTCTGGACCCTTCATCAATCAGAACCCTCTGGTCCCCTCTATCTTTAATATTTACAGTACCGTTATCAGTGGTTTAATCAGACTTCAGGGGAGGTTCACACACAAGGAGTCCAAAAACTGCAACGCAAATGCAATAAAAGTAAAACAGTTAATGAAGTAGAGAGCCAGAGAGACTTTTACTAAATATTAAGCAATAAATCTAAATATTCCCGACTCTGTTTGGAGCTTGTAGGTGTTGCTTGTGTGCAATCATCCATCTTCACTCCCATCACAGACAGAGTTTGCAGAAAACATGGAGGTTTTCCAGGTATTTCCACGCCTGTCTTCACTGCAGCAGAGGAACAAAACAGAAGCCACGGAGAGAAAGATGTTGATGAAGGTTCACCTTCCCCAACATCGTTTAACCCTTGTGCTGTCTTCGGGTCAAGGAAGGAGGAAGAGAAGAAGGGAGGAAAGAAGGAAGGAAGAAGGAAGGAAGGAAGGAAGGAAGGAAGGAAGGAAGGAAGGAAGGAAGGAAGGAATGAAGGAAGGAAGGAAGGAAGGAAGGAAGGAAGGAAGGAAGGAAGGAAGGAAGGAAGGAAGGAAGGAAGGAAGGAAGGAGGAAGGAAGGAAGGGAGAATGAAAAGAAGGAAAGAAGAGAAGAAGGGAGGAAAGAAGGAAGGAATAATGAAAAGAAGGAAAGAAAGAAGGAAGGAAGGAAGGAAGAATGGAAGGAAGGAAGAAAGGAAGGAAGGAAGAAGGAAAGAAGGAAGGAAGGAAGAGAAGAAGGAAAGAAAGAAGGAAGGAAGGAAGAATAGAAGGAAGGAAGGAAGGATGGAAGGAAGGAAGGAAGAATGAAAAGAAGGAAGGAAGGAAGGAAGGAAGGAAGGAAGGAAGGAAGGAAGGAAGGAAGGAAGGAAGGAAGGAAGGAAGGAAGAATGAAAGGAAGGAAGGAAGGATGGAAGGATGGAAGGAAGGAAGAAAATAAGGAAGGAAGGAAGGAAGGAAGGAAGGAAGGAAGGAAGGAAGGAAGGAAGGAAGGAAGAGTGAAAAGAAGGAAGGAAGGGAGAAAATAAGGAAGGAAGGAAGGAAGGAAGGAAGGAAGGAAGGAAGGAAGGAAGGAAGGAAGGAAGGAAGGAAGAGTGAAAAGAAGGAAGGAAGGGAGAAAATAAGGAAGGAAGGAAGAGTGAAAAGAAGGAAGGAAGGGAGAAAATAAGGAAGGAAGGATAATAAGGTCATTTTGACCCAAAGACAGTACAAGAGTTAACTACATTTTCAAATAATGTAATAAATACCCTAACATACTGTATTGTACTTTACTTATTTAAAGACTAACATTTAACTTAATTAAGACAGTTAATGAAGTAGAGAGCCAGAGAGACTTTTACTAAATATTAGGCAATAAATCTAAATATTCCCGACTCTGTTTGGAGCTTGTAGGTGTTGCTTGTGTGCAATGATCCATCTTCACTCCCATCGCAGACAGAGTTTGCAGAAAACATGGAGGTTTTCCAGGTATTTCCGCGCCTGTCTTCACTGCAGCAGAGGAACAAAACAGAAGCCACGGAGAGAAAGATGTTGATGAAGGTTCAATCAGAAAAGCGATGGCAGACATCAGAGCCAGTTTATTAAAGCGTCTCACATACAGCAGAGAAACCATGAAGCATAAAATGAGGTACCTCTCTGAAGCTGCACGTGTGAACGGAGACTAAATGATCACTTCAGCCAGACTGAGCTAATCAAAGTACATTATTGACTAAAACATGAGGAGCTCTGATAAGACGCCTTTCATGACTACAAATAGTTTTCTAAAAGAATACGCTAATATTTCAAAACACTTCAGCACCACTTGAAATATGTGATACAAATGACAGGTTTTTTAGGTTTTTTTGCCGTTATGAAATTACCCGATTAAAATTAACGATTACAATTAATTGACAATTTCGTTTAATTTCACCAGTATTACGCCCGGACCACATTTAATGCGACACAACGCGCTGCGCCGCGCACATAAAGTTAGAAGAAAGAGACGGCGGATATGTTTGGTTTTAGTAACATGCTCAGGCAATGAGTCTGCAATGGCCCAGACGGGAGACACATGTAGCTCAGTGCTTAACTTTTATTTTTAATCCACTCTATATTCTTCTGGTTGTTCTCCGATATGCTCCCCTAAAGCCTGAATTATGGTTCCGCCTTAAATCGATGCAGAGCCGCCGCGGAACCATAAATCAGCCTTCACCCGGTACATACATAGGTTTCTCTAAACATCTGTCCCCGCTACAGTTTTAACTAAAAGAAAATGTGCTCCAATACAGCAGGTCTCATAATTTTATTTTGAACACTGCCAAAACTCTAACTTAAAACGTAACTAGAAGTTAAAATTTGCTTGACACAAATGAAAGTTAAATTTTAACACGTGGGAAAAACACCTAACCTTTTAAGTGATGTGTGTTATCAGGTGTAATGGCATTTTTAGGTTAGAAATAAGAATATTTCTTGGTAAGATCCTTAGTTATTTGAGTGAAGGCAGTGAATTTGGTCAACTGGTGTAAGTTCAGGGTTTTAGTAAAGACACAAGTAGGGATATTTTATTGGCCAGTACCCCCAATATTTGTACATTTGTTAAGTACTGTGTTTAACAGTTACATTCATGGCTGAAAGGTTACTAAGCACTTTGTTACCAAGCACTTTTTTATCATGTGAATGTATGTTTTTTTTATATATATATAATGACAGCAATGGTGCTGTCAGTTTACTTTATGTATATATAAATCAAGCTAGCTATTATGGCTGCTGCTACTACTAATAGCCTTGAAGTGCACTTTATATTATATTCCTTGTGGTACAAAAATGTCTTTTTGTTACTTTTGTATCAAATAAATATTTGATTAAGGAATACATTAAAATGTCCTTTGTATTTTATATAAGCAAAAGAAATTATGTTTGTATCTCAGATGGGGGAAAAACGCCGCTTATTAACTAATCGATGATCGATCGATAAGGTTATCAACTGTCAATTAATGAAATAATCGATAATTTGCATCCCTGGTGAATAGCCTCTTAAATGAAAGGCTGTTAGGATCAGCGCATCCTGAATAACTCAGATAATCTGTTGACATTTCACCTTTCATGCTGTTCGATGGAACACGACAGGAAGTGGGGGAGAAGAGCCGAGACACAATCGTACAGGTGGTGGGAGTTAAGTTACAGCAGGGAGAGGAAAACACACATCCCCGTCCATCGCTCTTGTCAGGATGGAGAGGTAACAAGAGAATGGAAATAAATGAGAGGAGGTCTGGTGCTGCACAGTGAAGGAGGGGAAGGTGCAGAGGAAGCAAACGGAGGCTCCTTTGACATTTTGATCAATGACGGCAATCAAGCATAGATGGTCAGGGAGGAAGGGATTCATTAAAGTGACAATAGATGAAGTTATTTCCAGGAATGGAGAAGTTTCATTAGTTAAGCTTGACCTGTTTTCATTGGGAATAATTTCCATCAAAAGATGGACATAAAAATTAAAACAGATGTGACTGTTAGTCAGATATTTGAACTTCATGATTTTATTACTCAAGTTTGATCTGTTTTAAGGACATGGACAACATGGACCTCTTTAGTTTGTCAGTGTCTTTGCTTATCTCACTATGCCTCTAAAGATTAAACCTGAAACATCACACAGAAATTACAAATCATTTTAAGTCCTTTTTTTTCTTATTTATTTATATTTGACCATTTTACTTCCATTTAACCTGCGACATTAAGCCCTTAAACATTTATGGAGGGGGGGAGCTGGAGTGTGAAACATTTAAAAGTCTTTTTCTGTCCTCAGGCCTGTGATACCTGCAGTCCTGTTGAATTATGCATTAACAGTCGTCTCAATAATACATGGATGTGTGTGTATCGCCGTTGTTGTTTCATTGAGACCTTTTAGGGGAAAAGATGAGCATTTGAGGGCGCAGTGATCCTCTTCGGAGCACATCCATCCTAATGATGCAAAGCCAATGGTCCAAAGTGAATCGAGTCACTACAATGCTCTAATAAGGCGTGTGCACGCATGTGTGCATGTGTCTGCGGTTCAGTAGTTGGATAACAATCAGCAGCCTTTCATGTTTTATTCACCGCTCCCATATGAATTATTGCTTTAATTTATCCATCAACACTTGTCCTCAATTATAAAGGCTCACGGAGACTAAGGTGTGTGAGTGTGTCCTGGACTGCTGTCCCTGTGAAGATATTCCTGACACCTTTTCTACCCCCGCCCCTTCTCAGTTGTGCTGTCCTCAGTCATTTGTCTCATTTCTAGTTAAAAGTCAAATTTTTTGTCAAAAAAATCTCATTATACTTAAAACAAGAGTCATTACCAGAAAAATAAAATAAAATTTGACAATTTTCACCTGTTTCAAGTAAATTTTCACGTGAAATAAGTAGTAAAATCAGCCAGTGGGACAAGATTTATCTTCTCATTACAAGCAAAAATCTTGTTCCGCTGGCAGATTTTTCTACTTATTTTAAGTGAAAATCTACTTGAAACAGGTGAAAATTGTTTTTTTTTTCCAGTGATGAGTCTTGTTTTAAGTGTAATGATATTTTTTTGACTAAAAATGAGACATTTTAACTAGAAATAAGACAAATATTCTTGTTAGTAGTTTTTCCAGTGTATCAGCATTATCAGCAAAGCAAAATCAAGAAATTGTCAGGTAAACAAAGACCGTGTAGGTTAATTTGGTAGATTTTTGAACATGTAAATCTTACATTTAGCAGGTTTTAAATCAAAGTAGCAAGCCAAGAATCCGTTCACATCACGCCTTAAATCCATCATGTAAATGGATATAAGGCAAAGCTGTGAACGTGTGCAACGTCCTCGTCAGCATTCTCAGGTACGATCAATATAGATTCAGTATACCTTCCTTGACTGTCCGCGATCACATTGGGTCTAAATCTCACACTGGTCCCCAGAAAGTAAGGTAAATGAGTGCAGACAAACACACTGCAACTGGATTGTTTGGTAGCAATTTGTTTTTTGACCTTATATCTCATTTTCATGGCATGTACGTGTTGTCGGTGTTTCGGGAATAATCTGCCGGCCTGTTGTTTCATTCACACAAAGCTGATGATGACACAAATCTAGAGGAAATGTCCCTAATCTGAGCGGCTGAAGCTCCGCAGGAGGCTTCAGTCGGAGCCGCCAGCATCACTGAAGCTGCGGCCTGTTTATTCACCTTATTTCCCCTTTTGCTTTGTAAAAAACATTCCTGCAACACATTTACCACAGTTTTCTGCTCCTGAATATCAGCTCATGCTTGTACTGTCATTTGGAGTTTTTGGCTTGGTTTTTGTTTACTTCTTCTCACAAAAAGAGAGATTTTTATTCTTCTGCTCTAAGTGTAGGCATGTTTTTAAGCTTGTTCTATCAAATCCTTAGAACGGATAATTTTCCATCTTTACTTCAATTTCTTTCCTTTTTTTAAGCTCCTTTCAGGTTGCAGTCCATGAATGGCACATTAGCAGCTCTTTTACTCGTCAGAAATGTTAGTCTCTGTCCATTTAGCGCAGCTTTCCTCAGCCACATCCTTACTCCGTTGTGGTGTACCTCAAGGTTACGTGTTGGGGTTCCATTCTCTTTTCCTTTTAGTTATATTTCCCTGAGGGCGTTTTTAAAAAGCATTTTTTTCACTGTTTTGCAGACGACCAGCAGATTCTGGACAAACAAAAAGTCATTGTTCTATTCAAACCTTCTTAGAAATATACAATAATGAAAAAGATGGACTTCCTAAATTGAATTAGAAGTTACTTCTTTTGGCTATAAATTTCAATATTGTGTAGAAAAGTGCTGCAGAATTAACTTAAGCGGAAAACCCTTCAAACATACACAATCTGAGACATATTTTGTCTCAAGTATAACATTAAGTCATTTATTCAAGTAATGTTGAGGTTGTTCTGGTATTTGGAGCCAGATATGTTTATCAGATATCTGAGCAGGCTGAAGCTCCGCAGGAGGCTTCAGTCAGAGCCGCCAGCATCACTGAAGCTGCGGCCTGTTTCTTCACCTTATTCCCCTTTTTTGTTTGCAAAAAACATTCCTGCAACACATTTACCGCAGTTTTCTACTGCTGAACATCAGCTCATGCCTGTGCTGTCGAGGGAAATGCTGCAGCGCAGCGTTGATATCTTAAGCCTCTGCAGAGCCCCTG
>NC_084606.1:10001710-10004210 GCF_033807715.1 Cololabis saira | reverse complement strand
AGCCTGAAAGAAAGAAAGAAAGAAATGAGCCTGAAAGAAAGAAAGAAAGAAATGAGCCTGAAAGAAAGAAAGAAGGAAAGAAATGAGCCTGAAAGAAAGAAAGAAAGAAATGAGCCTGAAAGAAAGAAAGAAGGAAAGAAATGAGCCTGAAAGAAAGAAAGAAAGAAATGAGCCTGAAAGAAAGAAAGAAAGAAAGAAAGAAATGAGCCTGAAAGAAAGAAAGAAGGAAAGAAATGAGCCTGAAAGAAAGAAAGAAAGAAAGAAATGAGCCTGAAAGAAAGAAAGAAGGAAAGAAATGAGCCTGAAAGAAAGAAAGAAAGAAATTAGCCTGAAAGAAAGAAAGAAAGAAAGAAAGAAAGAAAGAAAGAAAGAAAGAAAGAAAGAAAGAAAGAAAGAAAGAAAGAAAGAAAGAAAGAAAGAAAGAAAGAAAGAAAGAAAGAAAGAAAGAAAGAAAGAAAGAAAAAGTATTTTTTTATCGTCATTTTTATCGTTATGATGTGATAAATGCCAGAAATTATCGTGATACATTTTTTAGTCCATACCGCCCATCCCTAATGTGAAGATGATGTTTTAGAGTAAGGAGCAAAATGAAGCACAGATTTGCTTCCTTTGCTTTCCTTCAGTTTCATTGTGTTGAATACACAAAGCTCAGTGTCCCTGTAGATGAACTCCCTTGCATCCATTAGTCTACATGTACATGGGGGTCATAACTGGGCCCCACCATTCCAACTGTCACAGTCACAGGAACATGGAGCTGCTTGGAGATCAGTGGTCTCCTAGCCTTTAAGTTGCTGGTCAGAAAAGGTCTTTCTGGTCTCCTCAGACAACTCTCTGCGTTGTTTCCTGGTCTGTGTTCAGTGTGGTGAACACCTCAGAGTCTCAACTGTTAACCTTTTAAATCAGGGGTGGCCCAACCCGCGACTCCCTCTTTGCCCGGTGTCATGCGGCTCTTGCGACTTTATTTGATAGGTGCAGTGAAAGACAGAAACGTAGGAAGTGGGGGCAAAATATGCCGCGACTGGAATCAAACCCGCGTCACAGGGGAAGGTAGGGCTGTGCGATTAATCGATTTTAAATCTAAATCGGATTTATTGATCAAAATCGATGTTAAAAAAAGGAAATCGGAAAATCGATTTTTTGCAGCTGGCTGCATTACAGACAGAGCTCGTCTAGTTTGGTCAAGAAAATTGTAAATGTTGTCACTTGTCACTAAACTCAAGGAGGATTTACAGTATCTTTCAGTTGCACTTCATTCCCAATAGGGAAATTTGTTTGCTGTTTTTCTTTAAAAAATAAAGATAAAATATTTGAAACAATTTTTTCCATTGTCTTTTGTAGTTTTACCAAAAAAATCGAAATCGAAATCGAAAATCGGGTTTTCAGAGAAAAAAAATCGGGATTTTATTTTTTTCCAAAATCGCCCAGCCCTAGGGGAAGGTGTGCATAAGTCGCCTCCTCAACCCGTTGAACTATACGGGCGCTCGCTCGTATTTGTGACAGAAATAATTGGAGGGGAAAAAAATCATCTCTCCAAATGGCAGTTGATAAATGCACGGCCAAACGAAAATATGAAGATGAACACAGGACATTTTTAAGAGTGGAAGAGTTTAATATATATAATATAAATTGAATATTAATATTTAAGCAATACATCACGACAGGCCGTGTAAAACGCTCATATCACAGCTGAGGGGCGTTCTCTGGCCCGACACAAAGTGATGTATTGCTTTTATAAAACGGTTACCAATAATGTAAATATGAAAGAGGAATACACATTCTATTTTATGTAGTTTTTAATGAATCAGAAATACATATTATCCAGTAAAAATATCCCCACTGTGGAAAAAAATAGTCCCATCTCTCCAGATGTCGTCTTTTGCTCGTCTTTTTTTTTGGAGACAGGCACTCGTCAATCCATTCATCCATCATTAGCTCCTCCCCGGAGATCAAAGTTCACCGTGAACATGCCTAATTAATTGCTAACGAAAATTAAAAAATAAACTTTAACACCAGCTACTTTTTGCTACCTGCTGTAACCGTCAAAGCTATGTAACAGTTGGTTGTTGTCATGAATACATTGTTGCTACCCTGACGTGGAATGATATGCTGTGATACAGTAAGGCTTTAGAATAGAAGTCTTGGTATATGCTCATTATACCACAGTTAAAGGGAAAGTTCGTTTTTTTACAACCTGGCACTTATTTCTGGCATTTTTTATGGTTGTATACTCACCCAGAGGTGTTTGGTGTCATTTGGAGTCCTTCGGAAGATATTAGGAGTTTTTTGCGAGCCGCTTCTCCATATAACGGTAGTGAACGGGGCACAGCGGGACACAGACGATGCAGCGTCTAAATAACACATTATTGCCGCGAAACTCTTCATTTCTTTTATGAATCACTAGATCTGCTTCCAGGACCTGTTGTCTACATCCGGGGCTGTCTGTGTAATAAATAAATCAGTTTGTAAACAAGACCTCTGAACTCATGACGTCATCTCTGTG
>NC_084606.1:9921710-9996710 GCF_033807715.1 Cololabis saira | reverse complement strand
TTTGTGTTTGTATTAAATTGTTTTGTTTTTTGAATGAAATAAAGAATAAAATGAAATGAAATGAAAAATAATTATTTGAATTATTTACATTTTCAATTCCCTGAAAGAAATGCTTTCTTATTTTTAGAAAGTGTTGTCTGGCTCTTTGAGGTCTCCCATCCCTGCTATCGACAAAGACACTGACAGTAACGTTGGACTCCGGTCCCGGTCGGCCCGGCGGTAACCAAGAGACTTTCAGGTGTTACAGGGTTTTAAATCGATAAGAGAAGAAAATTCTTAAATTGTTAAACTTTTATTTATTTATTCACAAAAAATGTAATCTCAAGGAACTCAAGGAAATAAATTAACTCGTCCCAAATAGGCCTGTGTTGAAAAAATTGATTTTCCGATTCTAAATCGATTCTCATAATTATTCCTAAAAATCGATTTGTATGTCTAAAGATCGATTTTTTTTCATTGTTACATTACAACTTTGGTATTTTTTTTGTTTGTGCCCAAAAAAGGAATGTTTTGTTGGACACGAGAATAACTGGTGCCATGTTTTTGCCTTTAAATATTTTTAAAGGTATGAAAACATTAAAGTTTTCAGTTATAATTGCATACATTGTCTATATTTCATTACTTTATATACTGTCTTGGGGTTACATTTGCATAAAATTCTAAAAACAAAGTTCTCAAAAATTTCCAAAAATGGAAAAAATAAAAACGGAACGTGGGAAAAACTAAAACCGATTTCATATGACCTCTATTTACTGCCCTGGATCTGTTTGGTAATTCTGACCCACATGATGTTTCTGAAAGCAGTTCTATCAGCATTCTGGGAGCTGATTGGTCCTTACAGCATCATTAGCTGCCAATACTTGCTGTTTAATCTCAATATAATACTAGTATTAATATGTTGCATAACTACAGTCAAATAATTCATGCAACAGCTGAAAAAACATTTTTAATAACACTAACCCAAATCAGTATCGGAATCGAATCGGATCCAATCAAATCTTGATAATCGATTCTGAATCTTAAGAATTGGAATCAAATTGATTCTTGACATTTGAATCGATCCCCAGTCCTATTCCCAAATTAGTCTTTGTTGGGAAAGGTGGTTTTGAAGCCTCTTTTTCTTGGCAATGGCTTGAGAGATCTGCATGTTTGTTTGTCTGGTGCTCCATAAGAAAACCAGTGAACAGAATCAAATGTTAATACAAGCTTTTATTATATCATGCATAGTATTTTCTCAAACCACAGAGGTAGGAGAGAAATGCACACGGTGGTCATCGACCCAGTCGTATTTATACTGAAAAAGGAGGTGTTTTGTAGGTTATAGTTGCAGACGTTGAACCTTATCTGTGGAGCCGGCTGCCGGGAAAGACACCTAAAAACTTTCAGCCATATATTTCTGTTGATTGTTTCTTACTTGAAATGTTAACTCAGCAAAGATCTAAGACAACTAAAACTTTGAGAAGAACAGGATGGGACTTATCAGTTTTAAAACATCTGTTTCTCTTCGTTGTCTTCACCTAAAGAAGACTCAGCTAAACAATCTTAACCGTCTAGTCATAAAAAACAGGAGGTGATCCGGCCCGAGAGCAACCACCAGTGTAGTCTTATAGAAAAACCCTTCAAACCTTAAACTATGTCAAAAAATCCTAACAGGCTGAAACGAACAGGTTGGGGCGGTCGGCTGGAGTCACCGTTGGCTATTTTCGCCTTGCTGATTTAGCCTGTGCTAGCCTGCGATGATCGTTAATGTAATTAGGGCCCTAGCACTTACAGTGTGAAGGCCCTATTGTATCTGTAGGAATTCTTTTCCTTTCTTTTTTTTATTTTTCCGACGAAAGGAGGGCCTTTTTGCCTCCCTAAACGTGCCCCAAAAGTCACCAATTTTTGCACGCAAGCCAGGCAAAATTTGATATTTAATGGTTTGCCTTAATGGGCGTGGCCTAATGGCTCAACAGCGCCCCCCGGAAAACTTTGTGCCTCAAGCCCCACAATACGGTTTGGCGTACATGCATGAAAATCGGTACACACCTGTATCATGTCGCAACTTAAAGAAAAGTCTCTTGGCGCCATGGCCGAAACCGAACAGGAAGTCGGCCATTTTGAATTAATCGTGTAATTTTGACGAAATTTATGCCATTCCTTCGGCAGTTAATGCGGCCCGAACCGTAACGTTCACCCAGGTGTGTTATACATCAAAATGTGCGTCTCCATCCTGCGACGACGCATATTACTTTTCTCAGTCAAAAGCGTTACCATTGCGACAATAGACGCCAAAAAGCGTGCCCCCCCCTTCATCTGATTGGTCCATATTTGATAGTTCCTACTTTCGGCCATAAGTTTTGAATGGTTTGACATAGAGAGTCGTGGGTGGTGTCATCGGACTCGATTTTGAGTCCTTCACCTTAATTGGTGCAAATTAGCCCTGCCCCTTCTTCTGATTGGTCGATATCTATTAGTTCCTACTTTCTGCCATAACTTTTGAATGGTTTGATATAGAGAGTCGTGGCTGGTGTCATCTGCTAAATGTCCAGGCCTGAAGAATCTACATGCAAGTCATACAAGCTTCCACTGCAGCACGCCTGAACGTGCACAAGTGTGTAAAGGCCCGTTCATCACTGCTTGCAGCTTTAATTTACATTTATTCTTATCAGATCCATCCAAACATTCTCATTTTAACTGTTGCTAAAACAACATCCAAACAAGGGTTAGGAGCTGAAACGAAGACCAGCAGAGCTCCTGGGGTCACTGGGCCTGACGCTTGCTGAGTTGTACCAATCAAAACACCACGCTCCTAATTGATTTGTTGCTTACTTTCATTTTACCTGACCCTCCTAAAGTTGTTACGGGTGTAAAAAGGTTTTATTTGTTCTGCAAAGTTGTACATTTTAACACGAGTATCAAATGAGAAATGAGCCTTCGCCACTTTGGGAAGCAGTTCCTGGTGGTCGTTCAAGGAACTGCAGCTTTTCTTATTTCTACGTTCAAACTTAAAGTCGGGGCTGTTGCTTTAACTTAAATGATATAACTTTATAAACAGAGTGAGACAGTTTTCATTAAACTTGTGGAAACTTAGATCAGGAGCAAAGTTGCAGCTGGTGAATCTTTCATGCAGATTTAGATAACTTTTATTAAATCTGCCAAATAACTTTGATTAAAACTGGAGGTTTTTACGATGCCTCTAAGCTCCTTTAACAGTCGCTCACGGGAAGCTTTGACTCCATAAAGATCACATCTTTACTTGTATTTCATTTTCCTTTGCAGATACACCGCAGTCAGCACTTTTACAGATTTCAGAGCTTCTGTCTCAGTTTCCTTCACCGCTTCTGCAGGAAAACAGTGAAATAAATGGAAACTAGAAAGAAAAACCATGTGCAGATGCATAGTTAGTTATTTTTATTTTGTTGCCACAGAAACCCACGCAGACAGGGTCAGCTATGTCTGAACGTATGAAATCTGATCATTTATAGTTAATAGGATGAAGATTTTTTTAAAAGGTGGTGGGATTTGCTTCTTTTAGTGTCCGTTCAAACAAAGCTGACATGATTCCCGCCGGCCGTGTCAGCTGACCTGACGCAGCAGCCGCCGTGCTCTGATTACACGGCGTTGCTGCCCGCTGCCTCGGCCAAACATTGATCTGGATCATCTCAAAAATCATTAAGAAGAGATACAAAGAAACATTCTATTCAAAATACAGATGCGAATAAACATGTAGATATGTACATTTATTAATATATGTAGATATCTCTGGTTTCGAGCGCCACGAAGCCGCGGCGATCACTTGGATGTACTGTGCCGGGATCCCCCCCCACACCCACGCAAGTCTTGTGATGATGTTGTTGCTTTGTGTGCCGAGGTGTTTTTTGCACCTTGACACTGCGTATTATACTCAGTGTGAAGATGTGTTTCCCCCCATCCCAGTGTTACCCTTGGAAAAATAGGCGCACAATACCATCAATACCATTGTGTCGCCGCCGGTGTATCCGAAGTCAAATACATGTTTTTCTAAACTGCAAATAAAACCTGATTCTGATATATATATATATATATATATATATATATATATATATATATATATATATATATATATATATATATATATATATATATATATATATATATATACTGTATATATATAGATAGATGTATATTATGGGCCTAAGCACTCTACAGGCTCTCTTGAGGAACCTGATGTTTAGGTTTATGTCTAGACTTGATGAGTCACAAACTGTATTATAATGAAGCTCACAAGCCCCAGGTGCAGTTCTGTCAGATATCAATCCTATCTATGGAAACATTGGTATGGGTGCCTTTTAAGACTCTCATGAATAAGAGTATGTTTTTATGTGTTTATGTAGTTGTTGTTTATTTTTTATGTTGTATGTCTTGATATTGGGTCCCGTAATAAAGTTTATATATATATAATAATAATTCATTTTATTTAGCGGCGCCTTTCAAGTCACCCAAGGTCACCTTACAGAATAAAAACAAAAACAATAAAATACAATAGAAATACAAATACAGGAAATACAATAGAAATACAATAGAAATTATAATACATACACACATACACAATACATACAATAGACAACCGAGGAGCAACAGTACAGTATTTTTTTAATGTTATATGGATATATTGAGTTGTATTATACGTACAGTATTTGTGTATCTATATCTCTAATCTAAATTGATTTAGAATGTTATATGTAGATATGTCGATATATAGATTTATAGTAATTTTATGTATATAATTGGAGGTAAATATATGAACCAGTGTATATATAGCATATCTACTCTTATATAGTTATTCAAGTATATTGTTATACCATTGCTGTCTACTGTTCTCTATTATATCGTAGGATTATCATATCGTATGATAATGTAATTACTTTTATTAGTACATACATACATAGTAGCACAACTTAATGCTGGGCGTTTGTTTTGATTTATTTTGTTTGCCTTGATTTGCTTTGATTTTGACTATATTTATATATATCATTGAGTATTATAACTGTATTGAACAGTTATTAAAGTAGGTATGGGTGTTTTATGAGTAAGCTTATTGAAACTCTTGTTATATGTAATGTTAGATGTAAGAATGTAATACTTTAAGTGTTTACTTCAATCCTACTCTGTTTCGAGCATGTTGGTGGATCCGTGGATATATATATATATATATATATATATATATATATATATATATATATATATATATACATATATATATATATTTTGTTTTTTGACTTTTTGTACTCTTTTTTTATCATGCATGTTCGAAATAAAATCATCAAATCAAATGTGGCTGCTGCTGGCTGGTTCCAGCATGAACACACCAACACTAAAGCAATGCCTCGTCTCAGCCCTCGCCTCCTTCCAGCTGTCGCCTCCTCCCTCCACATCTGGAAAGGGCTGCGACGGGTCCGTGAGCAGGTTCAGACGGAGTAACTGTCACGTTCAGACTGAAACAGAAGCAGATGAAGCAGCGGGCCGCTGTGGTTTGGTTCATTAACATACCGGCGCTGCCATGGCAACAAGACACCAAGCCGGAGCCGGGCGAGGAAAAGGAAAGGACGGAGAGAGGAGAAGACTGAAAGAATAAGCAAAAAAGAGGAGGGGGAAGATGGCATTTGAAGACGGAAGAATGGAGGAGAAGGAAAGAAAGACCAGAGAAGGATGGAAAAAGTGAGCGAGACGAAAAACTAAAGAAAGATCAGAGTGGAAAAGGAAGAAGAGAGAGGATTTAGGAGGCACCGCGGAGAAGAGAAAGCAGAAAAACACACAAGGATAAGAAGGAAATAGGAGAAAAATAGGGCAAGGAAGAAGATAAAAAGATGGAGGAGAGGGGATGGAGTGAGGATGAGGAAGGGCAAAGAAGAAAGGGAAGACTAGCAGGAGCTTTAGGGGCGGAGGGAAGATAACTGGCTTAAAAAGAGAAGTAGACGGGGTGGAAAAAGACAGGAAAAACAAAACATTAGAGGTTGCAGGGAAGGAATGAGGAGAAGGAGAAGAGAAAAGAAGAGAAGAGAAGGGAGGATGCAGTTGAAGAATTGAGAAAATCAAAGGCATGGGGAAAGAGGAGGAGATGAGGGAGAACGAGGAAGAAGGCAGAGGGAGCGACCTCCTTGATTTGACTTCACTCGTTTATCCCCTTTCCTTCACTTCTATCGTTTTATCTGTATAATTAAATACATTAGTTATCCAATTTTCTGGCGGAGACCTTTCAGAGAGCACAGGAGGTGATGAGAGGCTGAATATCTGCTGACGGAGGGAGCAGGGTTTGTCTGCTGAGGGCATCTCCCCTGCTCCTCCCCGTCGGTCCTGATGAGAGCTGGGAGGAGACGCAGGGTGATCAAAGTTCCTCCTTTATCACGCTCATCCCCGTATTCACTCCATCACGTCGTTCACATTTACAGTGAAAGCAGAGAGAGAAATCAGACGACCACTCGGACCTCAGTTCAGTTAATTATAGTTAGTAAAACATTTATCTATCTATCTATCTATCTATCTATCTATCTATCTATCTATCTATCTATCTATCTATCTATCTATCTATCTATCTATCTATCTATCTATCTATCTATCTATCTATCTATCTATCTATCTATCTATCTATCTATCTATCTATCTATCTATCTATCTATCTATCTATCTATGATACTTGAGGTTTGTTTTTCTGGAGTTCTGAAGCATCGCTGCGTTGCCGTGGTAACCTGCTGGTACTTGTGTGTCTGGGCCGAGTCTGGGTGAGACCATCAGATCTTGGTCTGCAGGTGTCCACCGTGAGAAGACGAGAGTTCCTCTGTTCTGATTTATTTACTTTATTATATCGTTTCATTCTGGACTTCCACTTGCCCGTAACGGGGCTTCGCCGGAGAGATCGTACTGTAGCTTCTGGTTGGCTGAGAAACACCTATTTGGAAAGACTGCTCAGACGTGGACCCCGGGGACTATTTTCCGTGGTACCAACACGGAAAGTGGTATAATTCCGTGTTGGCACCACGGATATTGTACCATGCAAAGTAAATGGGATCCGTTGTCGTGATATATACACAGAATATGACATTATTATTATGTATATATTATTCTTTGTGGCTAAGTTATGAGTTTTTGTCGCGCAAGATACTGTTTGTTACTGTCAGTTTGTAAAAGCATGTTTTTAACGCTGTTTTAGCAGTGTTTTATTGAGGTTTTGATGGGAGCACCACGGATATTGTACAATGCGAATCAATGGATTCCGTTGTCGTGATATATACACGGATTATGACATTAGTTGTTACTGTCAGTTTGTAAAAGCGTGTTTTTAACGCTTTTTTTTTAACATGCTTTTACAAACTGACAATAACAAACAGTACCTTGCGCGTCAAAAAACGAATAATTTAGCCACTATAACAAAGAATAATATATACATAATAATGTCATATTCCGTGTATATATCACGACAATGGATCCCATTGACTTTGCATGGTACAGTACGGAAAATAGTTGGTTTGGAAGGGGCTGTAATTGGGCTCTGCTACGTGGTTTACGGGTTCATCCTTTTCCAACGCCGTCCCTTTTTGAAGCACTGCAAGTTTCATATTTTTAAAGTTTCAAACCGAAGCTGCTACTTTTTGTGCCGTGGACCGACGGGGCCAGGACCTGCATGAGCGTTGAATGCGCCTGAGTTCAGGTTGCTGTTTAAAAACAGGGTCTCTAATGCACTGTTGGAGGTCATGTCAATGTCAAAACTGTTAAAGGAAAGCTTTGGCAGGAGCCCTTGTTAACGTTTACCCTCCTTTAGATCAGGGGTCGGCAACCCGCGGGTCTAGAGCCGCATGCGGCTCTTTAGCGCCACCCTAGTGGCTCCCTGGAGATTTTTCAAAAATGTTTCACCTTTTTTTTTCTTCTTTTTTCTTTTTTCCTATTTTTTTCTTTTCTATTTTCTTCACGTTTTCTTTTTTTTCCTTTTTTTCTTTTTTTTTCTTATCCTTTTTTTCTTTTTCTTTTTTTTCTTTTTTATCTTCTTTTTCCTTTTTTAATTTTTTCTTCTTTTTTTCCTTTTTTCTCTGTTTTTCTTCCTTTTTCCTTTCCTTTTTAATCTTACATTTCAACTTTTTTCTCAACATTTCAACTTTTTTCTCAACATTTCGACTTTTTTCTCGAGAAGGTACTTCAATATTAATCGTGACATTTCGACTTTTTCTCAAAATTTTGACTTTTTTCTCGACATTGACTTTTTTCTCGAAGTGCATAATGAAAAAAAAATCTTCCCCCAGTCATAACTAATATAGAAACATGCAGCATGTGTTGTCTTCATTCTAAGGCTTATACAAGACTTTACATTTTTTGCGGCTCCAGACATATTTGTTTTTTGTGTTTTTGGTCCAATATGGCTCTTTCAACATTTTGGGTTGCCGACCCCTGCTTTAGATCCTTGCTGTCAGAAAACCAGTGAAATGCCAATAAAAATACATAGATTTGTAGATTCGATACTCGTAAGCCTGTCTCAAAAGTATACTTTTGCTTCTGCTTGTTGATTCTCGGGGGTAGATCCTCAGATCAATGCGGCGGACGGCTCTCTCACACCTGATGCAGCAGAGATTAGAGATCAGCAGTGGTGGACAGACCAGCATCCTCTCAAAAGACAACATGCTGACTGCATGTCTTTTTTTTGGCAGTTTGCCTCTTTTAAGCTTTTAGCTAAACAACGCCAGATGTGCACTATTGAACTGGATGTTTATTCAATCAATTTATCTGACAGGAATATTGTTTAGGAAAGCGCACTTTTAACGATATCTTGCAGACGCACCCACAGCTTCAGCGTGATAAATAACCTTCTGCCTCTGGAGCCTTTTCAGAGTTTGGAACTAATTTATAGTCCTTGGATTTTTACCAAGACTTAACCTAATTACCCCAAAGCAGATATGGTAAGGAGATGGATTAGGAGGTGTTTGAGGGGAGAGGGACAGGACCTGCTGGGAAATAAAGGACTAAACCTGAAACAAAGGCTTGGTGAGGGCAGTGGAAGGGCTGATGACGGGCAGCTTTTGGTGTGAGGCCAACCGTATTTTTTATTGAAAATATACAAACTCTCAAAGAGGATAATGGACAAATATCAATTTAAATGCAATATGAAAAGAAAGGTGGAAAAAAGGGGGATTCTTGTAAGAATACAAAAAAAACATGCACTCTAAGAATTAAAAAGTGCATATAAATAACAAAATAGATTAAACATTTGAATTCACATAATGGAGCATAGAAAAGGAGAGGAATTATTAAATTAGAATAACAAATAACAAGCAATATCTAGACTTATTTTACTTGCTTTTATGTTTTCCACTCTTTTGAGACATGTGAAAAAAATCTTAAAACCGTTAATTAAACCCCAGAAGGAGGGTTTACAATTTCTCCATTTGGCACAATGAATACGGTACTTACCCAGTAACAAAATTATATTAATAATATCAGAAACGGAAAATTCCAAATCATCCATGAAGAAAATAATATGGCTTAATTCAAAAGGTGGAACATTATTAATTTGAAGAATTATCCAATTGTGTATGTCTGTCCAGAAACAACGAGACAAAGGACATTGATAAACCAAATGATCCAGTGTTTCTTCATCCTTTTTGCAGAAGAAACATTGATCTACCTCAAATTAAAATCTTTTTTAAGAAATTCTGCCACAGGATAAACCTTATTCATCATTTTAAAATGTACTTCTTTAACTTTAGGCAACATAGGCCAATTTAATAAATTTGGAATGCGCTTTGTTTAATGTGTTTATATTTACCATGCAAGAATCCTGTGGAATTATCCTTCTGCAAAAGTCATGGAACAACCATAACCTTTAGTTTGTCACAGCAGAAGACCAAACTGGGACTTGTTGGTCCATTTCAGTCAGAGGTCACCACAATAATCTCGACAGAGAACTTCTGCTCCAGCTTCTACTTCAGGGGTCATTTTAGTTGAAATAGCCGATGTCTCTGCATTATTCAGTGTCAGTGCTTCTGACTGGATTAAGGTGGTGAAAGAACATCGGTGCCATTTGAAGGATGTGAAAGGAAAGTGGACATTTTGAGATGCAGTCTTTCACAAACATTTCCCTTTCTTCTTAGAGATTGCTGCTGATCCGACACGACAAAGGATTTCTTCTGACACACCGAGCAGCGGATGTGATTAATGGCTTTTATGTGTAATGAGAGAAGACTTCCACGTTACTTTCTGGGACTTCTAGCTTGAGCCGCTGTGAAGTGAATCACGCATTAAGGATGACAGGAGTGGCATTTTGTGTTTAAGCCGTGAAATTTAATTAGATTTTAATTGAATGATCTCGAAAGGGGGGATGTATTGTACTAAAGCAGGAAGAGTAGTAGCAAGTGAGCTGAGGTACAAATCTGCAAGGTCAGGGTAATGGTAATGTATGGAAAGAAAATCGACTCAATGAATTTGTGTGTGCATACTACTTGATTTGTGCGTAGAACTTGATTTGTATTTGCGTATTATCTGATTTGTGCTTATTATTAGATTTCTGTGTATTATTAGATTTGTGTGTAACTCACTCGAAGTTACGGACAAAACGATAATTACGAATTCAAAAAGCCTCCTACACACACAAATCGTTAAATACGTACGAATCCCGTGATACACACACAAAGCTATAGATACACAAATGGTTGTGAGACTCTTCTCACGCCTCCAAGAAGCCTCATAGATTCCTCCGTACATGGTGCATTTATGGACTGGTGGAAAGCTGGGTCATCTGAACTGAACTCTCATCTAGTCCAGCGTTATTAGTTATAAGTACAAATACTTTGTTATCTTACTTAAGTAGAAATTTCAGTTATCTATACTTCACTGGAGTAATTATTTTTCAGACGACTTTTTACTTTTACTCCTTACATTTTCATGCAATTATCTGTACTTTTTACTCCTTACATTTTAAAAACAGCCTCGTTACTTTATTTCATTTCGGCCTTTAAAAAAAAACTATCCAGTTAAATTGCTCCATCCAGATAGAGTGAATTTGGTTGCTGTTGGATGAGAATGAATGAATGAATGAATGAATGAATGAATGAATGAATGAATGAATGAATGAATGAATGAATGAATGAATGAATGAATGAATGAA
The DNA here is from genome assembly GCF_033807715.1 of Cololabis saira. Lineage (NCBI taxonomy): Eukaryota > Metazoa > Chordata > Actinopteri > Beloniformes > Belonidae > Cololabis > Cololabis saira. The sequence goes on along the minus strand of NC_084606.1, from coordinate 9,985,603 downwards.
TGAAATACTTTATTTCGAACATGCTAAAAATATATATATATATATATATATATATATATATATATATATATATATATATATATATATATATATATATATATATATATATATATAAATATATTTAAACCAAAGAACAATAGTTAAATAATAATGATGATAAATACAGTATAATACAAATCATAACAATCATAAAAAAAAACATGCCTCACTGGCATGTTTTTTTTTTTCTTTCTTTTTTTTTCCTTTTTTGTTTTTTTTTTCTCTTTCTTGTATAAGTAAACAAGTATAAACATAATACCATTCCGACACCCTATTGGTTTGTCCGCGTCTGCTCTCTGAAACACATGTTAATGCTCAATAGTACACATATATGGTTCTTTAATATATTTACATTATACAAAGATGCATTCATTTTCAATGGCTTTTGACCTTAATGGCTTTTTTCCCCCTTACATTACTTTTACTTTTATACTTTAAGTAGTTTTGAAACCAGTACTTTTATATTTTTACTTGAGTAAAAAACTTGAGTTGATACTTCAACTTCTACAGGAGTATTTTTAAACTCTAGTATCTATACTTCTACCTGAGTAATGAATGTGAATACTTTTGACACCTCTGATACTTAGTTACTTACGCTAAGAAGGTAAACCTACTTCAGACCCCTCAGACCCATCACCGTCTTCTTGCCACCAAAGATCAAGTCCACCACTTAGCGGTCGTTGGTTTAAAATATCTAATTACATTTGTAAGGTTCATAAATGCAGATCTGTCCATATAAGGAATTAGAGAATATTACAAAGTAAATGTTTTATAACCACGGGGTGATGAGATATTCTTTCTTACACAGACCCAATTTTTCACAATTTGTTACAAGTTTAGAGGAAAGTAAGTATCGAAGGAAATGACGCTGGACTCAGATGAAACTCAGATGACCCAGCTTTCCACCAGTCCTTAAATGCACCATGTACGGACAAATCTGCGAGGCTTCTTTGAGGCCTGAAAAGAGTCACTAAACCAATGTGTCTGTATCTACAGCAGATTTGTGCGTATTTAATGATTTGTGTGCGTAGGAGGCTTTTTGAATTCGTAATTATCGTTTTGTCCGTAACTTTGAGCAAGTTGCGCAAATCTAGTAATACGCACAAATCAAGTAGTATCCACACACAAATGTTTTGAATTTTCTCTCCATAGTAATAAACTATAATGGGAAAAGACTCGAGAGTCAAGGCAAGCTAAAAACTCTATCCTGGAGAAGAGGCATTAGTGTCAAGTCTCTGTAGAGAGGTGTCGGAGTCTGGATTATATTCCTGCAGCCTGCAGAGCTGAAGCGCACAATACTGCATTCCCCGGCATAACTGGTTCTACGAAAAGCTTAATCAGTTCTTTCATGTGAAATAAGTGTCTCTTTGTCATGATGTCTCATGTTAAAAGATAAAATGCGAGAATAGAGGGAATGCGCATGACGCCACAGATGCAAATTCACCGCGGGCTTCGCCCACTGAGTGTCAGAAAGACTGAGTGTCAGAAAGACTGAGTGTCAGAAAGACTGAGTGTCAGAAAGACTGAGTGTCAGAAAGACTGAGTGACAGCGTAAACTTTCAGTTTGAGCAACTGGAAAACATCTAAAATGGGAAAGAGCTGTTGTGTGATCGACTGTACTCATAGATTTAGCAAGAAATCTGAGTTATCGTTTTACAGACTGCCGAAAAATAAGCTTAAGAGAGACAAATGGATCGCTGCAATTCACAGAAACAACTGGATTCCAGGGACCGAAACGTGGATTTGCGGTTCCCATTTTGTATCAGGTAACAAGGGCGAAACTTTAGTTTCAGAGGTGGGGGGGACACAAGTAGGATGGGTAAATTTGTGCGTGTAGCTGTAGCGTGGATGTGCAGTGTGGCTTTGTAAGACTATGTGTGTTTGTGAATGCAAACGATCAAACGATTTTAATATGCATTTACTTTTTTAGACACTTTTTAACTTTTTTTTTGCCCGTTTTGGGAAAATGCTGAATCTGCATTCTTGGCCAGGCTTGATTTTTCATTTTCAAAAGCTTGGGCACAGAAAAAACATAGGATTCCATTGACTCCTTGTTTATAATGGAGCTAAGAAAATTCACACCACCTCTTCTCTTTTTTGCTTTTTTGCTTTTTTGTCCCGCTGCAAAAATGGATTTTAAACTGAGCTGCCGGCTCCTCTTCATTTCTGCGCCGCGTCCTGGCTGTCTGTCTGTGAAGGCTGATTTATGGTTCCGCGTTAAATCGACGCATCCTAAGGCGCACTGTACGTTGCGCGTCGCCGCGTACCCTACGCCGTATGCCCTGCGTCGATTTAACGTGGAACCATAAATCAGCCTTGAGCAGCATTGATGGGAGAGGGGAGGGGAGGAGGAAGGAGGGAGAGCGGGGCTGCCGTGCCGTCAGTACCTTCGCACAGAGAGTCTTGATGATTCGCAATTACAGGCTGAGCCTACCGTTAGTTTTTAAACTGTAAAAAGTGGGGGGGACAAAAACCTGATTTTGAAAAGTGGGGGGGACATGTCCCCCCTGTCCCCAGTGGAAATTGCGCCCATGTCAGGTAATGTTGGATTTTTGGGTAGCTAACGTTAAACGGTCAAATCATAAAGTTCGGTGTCCTCATCACTTTAATTTCACCAACAAATCCTGCCTTGAAGTCCGACCAAGCGTCAAGACTTTTGTCTGCCTTCAAGCTTTGCTTCGTGTATTTCCCCGGCGTAGAAATTAAGTACATATAAATATCAGAAACTGGATTCGTGGCCTAATATTAATGTCCATGGACCACTGGTTCTTGGGGTAACTGTACGGGTCACTGTCAAGTCCAACTGATGTTGATTTAAGCCGATAATCGGCTGTTATCCCGTCTTCTCCACTAGTTGCAGCTGTTTTTACTGATGTTTTTACCACTCAGTGCGAGTAAGGGGGCTGGTCCAGTGGGGAAGTGACTATTACCAGCAGAAGTTTTCTTGCAGTTATGCTCCAAATGCTTAGATCCCCGGTTTGTCTCAAGGTCCTCCTGTGGTTGGATGTTTGTGTCACATCCATGACGTCCAGGAGGAAGACCCAGCCTTTCTCTCTGTGTGTCTGCAGTTTGTGGCTCAGCCGAACTGCCAGCAGCTCCTGGCCACGCTGTGGTACGACGGCTTCCCCGGGTGGAGGAGACGCCACTGGGTGGTCAAGCTGGTCACCTGCTTCATCATCGGACTGTTGTTTCCCGTCTTCTCACTGGTGAGGACACTTTATTTACACCCTTCATAACGGCAGAGAGGCTGGCAGAAGCAACAAGAGCTAGTAGAGGAGTTGGTCCCTCTTGTGATCTTATTCTTCAGCCTTCTTTTGTCGCTTTTCTCACGTATTTAATCTTAAATAAACCTCTTTTCTTACCTCTTTTGAATGAATGAATGAATGAATGAATGAATGAATGAATGAATGAAGTTTATTCAGTCATGACAACACAAAACACAACATAAAAAAAAAACAAAAATAAAACATTGTGCACAGCATTAAAATTTCATACAAAACCAATAATCATGTGTTGAACAATGATTGAAAAGGCATAGGCTGAAGCAAACTGCTTATAAAAGCCTATCCTATATTACCAACTTTCTTTTTGTGGCTACCAACCTCCAGAAAACCAAAAAGAGAATAGAAAAGTAAAGAAACAACAAAAGGCAAAGAAACAACAGAAAAGCAAAGAAACATTTACAGATAGTCAATTGCACTTAAAAGCTTCAAAAATAGCTTTACAAACCATTTTCTTATCATTTTATTTCATTTTATTTGTTATACTCTTAAATTAAATACTTATGATTTTTGAAAACCACGCCAAGTTATGGATAAGCCCTGAATGCAGGTGTGGCATAGAATTGTCAAATTGGTTTAATTCACCGTACAAATTGTTACAGATTACTTTTGTAATACTGTATTTGACCCGGTTTTTGTACGTTTTGACCGTATAGAAACGTAATTCTTGCCATTGTCCCATGTCAGTAAAGGGTTGAGCAGCAGTGGAGCGACACGGTCTCTTACTAATGTACAGGCAGATTGTAGTTAGCAGTAGGCTATGGTTTTACTCCGGTCCGAGTCCCAAACTCTGTTTTTCATAACTTGGATTCCATTGGATTTTTTAAGAACAACAGAGTTGGGGACTCGGACCGGAGTAAAACCATAGCCTACTGCTAACTAGAATCTGCCTGTACATTAGTAAGAAACCGTGTCGCTCCACTGCTGCTCAACCCTTTACTGACTATGCAACAGAAAACTCTTAACTGCCGGGCGAGCTCAGCAGCAGCTCTTAAAGGTATAGCGTCACAAAATCAACACAAATCAAACAGTGTATTCCAGTTCTAACCTAAACACATTCAATTAGCATCAATCCAAAACGATACTAATCAATATGCAAATTTGAGATCCAAATTACAACATAAACAATATAAAACCAAAAGAAAACTTATCATTGCCCCATACAGTAAGAATGAGATGAACCTGCTGTACTCTACTGCCCTTACTTTTTAACAACTTGAGCTTTTTATTATTTTACCTCTTATCATTTTATTTCATTTTATTTGTTATTTACTGTTTAATTGTGTTTTTAATGTTGATGTAAAGCACTTTGAATTACCTTGTGTTGAACTGTGCTGTACAAATAAACTTGCCTTGCCTTATTGACTGTGTTTTCTGTCTCCTTCCATCCTCTCTCTCAACCTCTCAGATCTACCTGTTAGCTCCCAAGAGCGCTCTGGGATGCGTCATAAAGAAGCCCTTCATCAAGTTCATCTGCCACACGGCGTCCTACCTGACCTTCCTGTTCCTGCTCCTGCTGGCCTCGCAGCACATCGCCCGCACCAACCTGCACATGCAGGGCCCCCCCCCCACCGTGGTGGAGTGGATGATTCTCCCCTGGGTGCTGGGTAAGTTCTACACCTTTCTGGGATCTTGGACCCGCTGCAAACTTGTGATCAACTCTTAGGAAGTTTGCAAAGTTCAAGTTAGCCCCGAATCAGCTGCTGTAAATCCCAACATGATATATTCTTCTTTAAGTCTCTTTTTGTCGTCTGTTTTTCTTTTCCGGTGGCTCAGAGTCTGCTACGTCCAGAACAAGAAGTATTTTTTTAATACGAGCCATCATCATCTACTTCTTTTCTTCTTCTTCTTTGTGTTACTGTGCTTATCGTGTTCTTTGTTTTGGTTTTCTTAACATTACTGCAATTTCGATGAGGGTTCCCCCAACAGCTTCCTGCAAATATTTCACAATAAAAGCATTTAACTGAAATGCTACGGGGCTAATAATCATAATCATTTGGAAAGGATGCACATTGTGTTACGTTTGTTATGACACTGCATGACACGTTTATTAACAGTGTCATGCAGTAACTTCGAAAATGCAAATAGTGTAAGATTTGTTATTAAAATACAACGAATAACACTTGTAAAGAGTAAAACAAGGTCATGTTACCTTCTGTAGTTTAGGTAGATGAAGGTCTTGGTCACATTTGAGTAATAAAATAATCTATTTCTATAAATGTCAAATGATGGATTTATAAATCTAAAAAATTTAAAAACATATTTATTATTATTTATTATCAAGGACCCCTTGCAATTACACCACGGACCACTAGGGGTCAGATGGACTCAAATCTAAGACACAACGTTTTTCTGGAAAACTTAAAGCTGTTTATGAAAGACTTCAATTCCTAGCCTTTGAAGAAACATGAAAAACACACGATAAAGTAAAGACATTTGAGAGGTAGGAATAGGCGATATTTTACCGTTCACGATAAACCGTCAAAAAAATTCCCCACGGTAAGAATTTGTCATTTCGCGGTAAAAACGATAAATTCCTGTTGATGATGTTTTTGTGTAAAACTGATTTATGGTTCTGCGTTAAATCCACGCACAACGTACGTGAGGAAAAGAGAGGAAGGAAGGAAGGAAGGAAATGAGCAAGAAAGGAAGGAAGGAAGGAAGGAAGGAAGGAAGGAAGGAAGGAAGGAAGGAAGGAAGGAAGAAAGGAAGAAAGGAAGAAAGGAAGAAAGAAAGAAAGAAAGAAAGAAAGAAAGAAAGAAAAATTCCCGTTGATACGTGTTTGTGTAACAAACATGGCGGATCTGAGTCATTCCAGTTTTGCAGTACAGGTGTAACTAATTTAATTGGTTTTTATTAATTCAATTTAATTGGTGTAGTTTAGTAGCATTTAGTATCTTTTACAGCAGTGATTTGGCTCCAAAGACTGAATGTGGTGATAGATTTATTATTACAAAGGTGGAGTTGAATTGGTATTTTTTTTTATCGTCATTTTTATCGTTATCGGGATAAATGCCAGAAATTATCGTGTTACATTTTTTAGTCCATACCGCCCATCCCTATTGAGAGGGTAAACCTTTGGTCTTAATTGCCCTCATGCTTATCTTTTTGTTTTTACTGTAATATGTATCATGAAAACACGAAGGCTCAGATGGTGAGAGTATGTTATAGAGTCATAACGTCATCCAACTCTGAAAAGAAAAGAAAAGAAAAGAAAAGAAAAGAAAAGAAAAGAAAAGAAAAGAAAAGAAAAGAAGAGCAGCTCCGTGAGGACAGGAGCATGTCACTCTAAGTTAATCTCCGGTGGTTCAATCCCTCCGGTCAGGTGAGGGCAGGCTTTTGCTCTAGTTTGGTAGACGTCTCAACGTAGACGTTTGATTCCTACAACCCCTCTTTTTTTGGAGGTGTAGCTCCAGATGTTTTCATCCGCAGCCGAGTGTGATTACGTTGTTGACACCATATAAAAAAAAAAACTGCATTAAATGGGAAAACAAACTTGAATTAGTTTTCAGAGGCCTAAAGGCTGTACGTGAGAAAACACCTTAATTAAAAGCAAGGGGCCATTCATTGGATAAAAAAGAAACTAGAGGGCAGGAAGTCAGTGCTAAGGGAGCAGAAAGAATAAGAAAGAGCAGTAAACCCTGAGACAGACCCATGAAGTGCATTGATGGAAGGAATTAGCTGTCATTGTGTACCTGAAATTTAGAAAACATATTCTTCTTCTGGTCATATTTGAATTTGGACTGTCCCAAATCCCATTTTTTACTTTGGCAGTAGATTACAGTGAATATATTTAAAGCTTCACTTTTGGGAAAGAGGTGACATAGTGAGTGTTATGACGTTCCATAATCTGAGCTAGGGGTAACATATAGATGTTGAATAGAAATGATCCACATCAACACATGTGGATCCATCGTGCCTCGAACGGCAATACTTTTTTCAGTCAAAAGCGTTACCGTGGTCACGCTAGATGCCAAGAAGCAGAAAAAAAAAGTGAAAATTCGGACACTTATTGGTCGGCCGAACTTTATCGTTTCAAATGTTCCCAGACTCGGTTTGCTTCAGACCAAAAGATCTTCCAACCTCATTATGCATAATTATTACAGTTTTTGAGATATTAAACTTTCAATTAAAAAAAAATGTCCATTTGACTTTGGACGCTTGTTGCTAGGCAACAGGTTATCGCAGGGACATGATTCAAATGTTTCAAAACTTGGCTGAAACGATTTCTCGAATAATCCGAGTAATTCGATTACAAAAAATGATCGAAATATTTTCTCTGCCTCGAGGAATCGTTTAATTTTGCAGCTCAAAGCAGGTGTTTCGCCCGGACTACATTTAATGCGGTACAGCGCGCTGACGCCGCGCACATAGAGGAAGAAGAAAGAGGCGGCGGATTTGTTTGGTTTTAGTAACATGCCATGCTCAGGCAGTCTGCAATGGCCCAGACGGGAGACACATGTAGCTCAGTTTTCTAACTTTTATTTTCAATCCACTCTATTTTCTTCTGGTCCGTTCTCCTATATGTTCCCCCTCTAACCCGGTACATACATAGGTTCCTCTAAACATCTGTTTCCGCTACAGTTTGAACTAAAAGAAAAGGCAGAAAATGTCAGAAAAATAAAAACGTAATAAAGCTAACTGGGTAGTTTTCAATTTTAGCTCTGTAGTCATTCATGGATAAAACATCAAGCAGCACTCCAATACAGCAGGTCTCATAAGTTTATTTTGAACACTGCCAAAACTCAAAATCTTATACTTTAACTTAAAACTTAACTAGAACTTAAAATGTGCTTGACACAAATGAAAGTTCAATTGAAACACGTGGGAAAAACACCCAACCTTTTAAGTTATGTGTGTTATCAGGTGTAATGGCATTTTTAGGTTAGAACTAAGATTTCTTGGTAAGATCGTTAGTTTTTTGAGTGAAGGCAGTGAATTTGGTCAACTGGTATAAGTTCAGGGTTTTTACAGCCATGAACCTACTGTATTATATAATTTAGTCTTAGTGATGTCAATTAACATCAACTAACATCTTATGTGTATTTATAATTGCTCTTTAACTAAACAAAAATATGTTTTATCTGATTAATTCGATTAATCAATGGAATTTTCGGTAGAATACTCGATTACTAAAATATCCGATAGCTGCAGCCCTATTCAAAACTCGCCTCGCTGTGGACTACAACATATTCAAATTTCATGAAGCTGTGATTTACGTAAATTTTAAGTCAAAATGCCTGCCTAATGGCCCCATCCCCAAAGGTTTATTAAAAACCTTTAACGGTTTATTAACAACCCAAAACTGCTTTTTGGCCATTATTAATCACCCTAAACCACACAACGTAACGAATGGCCGCACAACACTGAACCGGTGAGGTCCACACACAGGGGTAGAGCTACCTTGTTCAGTGTTGTTATCTTGTTTGGATGACTGAACAATGACAATGACCAGAACCAGGGGACAATGACCAGAACCAGGGGACAATGACCAGAACCAGGGGACATGACTTGTACGCATGACTGAGTCGCCCCCGGCACTCTCGGTCTGCAGAGCAGCATGATTGTGGACACGTCGGTGACTATATGTGAGCATTGCTCCATAGTGAAGTTCATAGTGAGGGAGTAAAATCACTTTATTTTACCTTCATTTCCATAACCCCAAATCACAACGAATGCAGAGGTGGGTAGTAACGTTTTACATTTACTCCGTTACATTTACTAGAGTAAGTTTTGGGAAATTTTGTACTTTTAGGAGTAGTTTTGAATCACTATACTTTTTACTTTTACTTGAGTAGATTTGTGAAGAAGAAACTGTTTCTCTTACTCCGCTACATTAGGCTACATTGAGCTGTTACTTTTCTTTTATCCCTTTTATCCACGTACGTGTCAATCTCATGACATCACTGATGATTCTTTGGGAAAAATGTTTGTTTTTGAATGTTTTGTCACATTTACACAGACTCAAACACACACAGAGTTATTTTTTATTTTTTATTCATTTTAATTTATTTTATTGATTTAATTTGCCTGAAGATGATTATTTTTTACTTTTGTCTGTTTGAATGGTTGTGTTAAAAAAATAAATCAGACGAGACGTTACTCAACAGTTACTCATTACTTGAGTAGTTTTTTCACCAAGTACTTTTTTACTTTTACTCAAGTAATTATTTGGATGACTACTTTTCTACTTCTACTTGAGTCATATTATTCTGAAGTAACAGTACTTTTACTTGAGTACAATTTTTGGCTACTCTACCCACCTCTGAACGAATGTCATCTAAAGAAATTATGGTATAATAATAATTTCACTTATTTCAAATGAGTCCCATTAACACATGCCAATATCTATTATGATATTAATAATAAGTTTTAGCCCTAATTGGAGAGGTCTTTAATCACCATTAAAGCAGCTGTTCTTGCAAAACTGCTATTTATAGCCCAAACAACTAAATAAAACTATTAAGAAAAAAAAGATTAATGCAAAATCTGAATACGTCGGTGACATGTCTACTTAGTTGTTTTTTTACACCATATCAGGGTTAAATTGCACTTAAAAATCATGAGAAATCCATGAAGGGCACTCGTTCTCATTGCACATCGTTCTTTCCTTCATAGATACGATTTAATTTGCATGAAAAAGCACCTGAACTGTTTTGGTGCATGAATGATTTATGATTGTGGTTCTTACCAGGCAGAGAAATGTACGGGATATGAAAAATACGATTTCTGGCTTTGCTCATTTCACTGACGTCCACACCGGGGGATTATGTAAAAACTTTTTATTGATAAAAATAAATATCAAACACTTTATTTCCTAGTTTCTTTTTCTTATCCCGTTACACTCCAGTTGGCGAACCCTACTGCAGAGGGGCAGGTGGGCATTGAAAATAGGCTGGAACTTAAAAGGTTAAGTATCAGTGAGTGACAATAAATGCACACTTGAAAACTTGAATTAATCACCACTTGGCCAGCAAGCTTAGATGATTTAAAATGACAAATTTTCTGCTCCTTTTTCCCCTTGATTGGTAATCAGTGAGTGTGTCCACACAAATGTGTGTATATGCAGAGATATATGTTGTCAAAAAGCTTGCAAGTGTGTGGAGGAGGTGGTTTTTGCGTACGTGTGGGTGGGTGCAGGTGGGTGGGTGAGAAAAATGAGAGATTACATCTTCATTTTCTCTTGCAGAGCTGACACCAATCACTTCCAAGTCCCGACTACAATCACACGGAAAAATATGAAACCTTCTGCTAAACTCTGTCAACTCCCATCTGACGTCTTCTCGTGCAATACTGAAAAGTGAATGTGATGTTGTTGTCAAAGGGAGGTGTAGCTGCCCTTCAAACAAAGCTGCACATATTATTTTAAGAAAGCCTTTTAAAGATAGCAAATAATGTTTGGCCCAAACATTTCCCACATCTTCAGTTTTCTTTGGGCCACATTTGGCCTTTAATGACATTGTTGACTCAAGATGCGTGTGGTTGCCTAAACCTGACCACATGTTCACCAAACATGGCCTAAATGTGCAGTTTATGTGGGCCATGCCTGACAACATCTAGCCCAGGGGTCGGAAACCCAAAATGTTGAAAGAGCCATATTGGACCAAAAAACAAACATGTCTGGAGCCGCAAAAAATGAAAAGTCTTGTATAAGCCTTAGAATGAAGGCAACACATGCTGCATGTTTCTATATTAGTTATAACTGGGGGAAGATTTTTTTTTCATTATGCACTTCGAGAAAAAAGTCGAAATGTTGAGAAAAAAGTTGAATTGTTGAGAAAAAAGTCGAAATGTCGAGAAAAAAGTCGAAATGTCAAGATTAATGTTGAAGTACAATCTCGAGAAAAAAGTCGAAATGTTGAGGAAAAAAAGTCGAAATGTCGAGAAAAAAGATGAAATTTTGAGAAAAAAGTCGAAATGTCCAGGAAAAGGAAAAAAAAAGAGAAAAAAGGAAAGAGAAAAAGAAGAAAAAAGGGAAAAAAAGAAGAAAAAAAGGAAAAAAAGGTCAAACATTTTTGAAAAAGCTCCAGGGAGCCACTAGGGCGGCGCTAAAGAGCCGCATGCGGCTCTAGAGCCGCGGGTTGCCGACCCCTGATCTAGCCTCATCATGCTAACCCCCAACCAAAGCAATGAAGGATGTTAGACTTAAAAACTAATTTGTTTAGAGCTGCGTGACTGAATTATTTAATCCATTCTGAATTTAAATTGAAACCATGTTAATTTCAGTACTACACTGTAACTCTAAAGGAACCAAGGGTTTCAGCATCCCTGCAGTTTTTTTGAAGTTACCTTCAAGAAAAATCTGTGGAAAAGCTTGTATGACATTGCTGACATTGTAATGTAAAGTTGCGTGTCATCTGCATAGTGATGACAACGTATCCTGTTTATTTTAATCTGAGCTAGCAGAAGCATGTAGATGCTAAATAGGTGGGGCCCCAGGATGGAACCTTGAGGAACTCCACATGTAATTTTTGTCAATTCAGATGTAAAATTACCTACCGACACAAAATAACCCCTGTCCTTTAAGTGACACTCCAACCAGTCAAGTACTATGGAATAAGGTCTGACCCAATTCTCTCATCTCTTTAGTACTATACCATGGTCAGCAGTGTCAAATACTGCACTGAGGTCCAGAAATCCCCGCCCTGTGGTTCTTCCACAGTCTGTGTTTATGTGTCTGTCTTTGAACACCTTGTCAAGGGCGCTGAGTGCTGTGATGAGCAGCATGACTGGAAAGACATCAAAGTGGTCAGAGTTAAGAAGGTGAGGGTTAAAGGGTAGCTGGCCAATCAGCTCCCAGGGTGAATGAGTTGTTGCCACCGTTGGCTGCTCAGTTACCACCACCAGCTCATCAACAGCTGCCTTTAACTGCAGACTCCAGCTGCAAGATATAGCATTTGCTAACATCTCTGCAGTCTAATCCAGTTACTTCTACTGCACCATAAATAACCTGCTGTGTGTTCGTGTTGTGTGTGTGTGTGTGTGTGTGCGTGTGTGTGTGTGTTTGCTTGCATGTTTCAGGCTTCATCTGGGCAGAGATCAAAGAGATGTGGGATGGAGGATTCACAGAGTATATCCACGACTGGTGGAATCTGATGGACTTCGCCATGAACTCCCTCTATCTGGCCACCATCTCTCTGAAGATAGTGGCCTATGTTAAGGTAAAGGGAATAAGGTGGGAGGAAAATGAGGACGATGGAGTCATAACGCACTCAGTGCTTCATGATGTTGCAGAGAAATAAAACCGATACCATGCAGCGGAGTGGGTAATGGTGCTCTGAGGGAACGACGGGCTGCAGGAAGACAGATGTCTGCAGTGTGTTGCGCTGTGAGGGGAGGGGGGAAATGATTATTGAACAACAAGAATGTGTTTCACAGTTAGCAGCAGTGCAGAGCTCTGTGCTTATGCGAATCCTTGTTTTGTGTCTGTTCTGCTATTAAACTGAATGATAGCCGACATGCAATTGAACACAAAAATGCATCAGCGTTCCCATAAAAGGAGGATGCTGCTTTGTAAATGCTGAGTTACATGATTTGCATTATCTTACATAAATACTTTTCACGGGTTTGATGAAGAAAGAAGTGCATTTATTTGCATCTTAAACTTAGAAATGGGAAGGTTTATAGCTGTACCACTGATAGTTTAGAGCAGGGGTCACCAATCCTGGTCCTTGAGGGCCGGTGTCCCTGCAGGTTTTTAGATGTTTCCATGCTTCATTGCACCATGATACAAGTTACTGTGTCATTAACAGAATTGTGCAGCCCTGGATGACAAGCTGATGACGATGGTTAATTAGAATCAGATGTGTTAAAGCAGAGAAACATCTAAAACATGCAGGACACCGGCCCTCGAGGACCAGGATTGGTGACCCCTGGTTTAGAGTATCCTCGAGACAAGAGGCACCACGTGGCTGATAACGTATATTTACTGGCCTACCTGTTCTTTTGAATTTGGTGGTGGCATCTTTACAATTACAATTCTTCCAAAGGTCGAGGCAGATGATGCTTTTTGAGGAGAAAATCAATACAAAGTCAGGTGATGAAGCGATCTGTGGTTGGGTTTACTGTGGTGCCAACTAGTGGCAGACTGGTGCAGTTGCTCCAGAAGGACTTAAGTACATCTCAGTTACTTTTCCATCTCTATTTCCTTTTTGTGAAACACAGAAAACACTACTGGGTACTTGGCAAATCCACACAAAGTACTATTTGACAAAATCAACTATGTGTTGATACAAAAAAGGTTGACCTTCTACGCAGAAGATCATTGGCAACGTAACTGGCAATGTTAATTTGAAAAGACGGCTGCCAGCTGCTAACTTGGCTCTGTTATGGCACTTTTCCACTAGTACCTACTCGGCCCTACTCATCTTAACTTGGCCTGGTTTCTTTTCCATAACAATCCAGCACCTGGAGCAGAAGTAGGAGGTTGGAGTGAAACTACTATGACGTATTTGATTGTGTGATCTAAACGAAGAAGACAACAACACTAAAGATGTAGAACCTGGAGGAGATGGTATATGTGCTGCTGGATCTGTGGCTTGTGTTTGATATCAAGTTAAAAAATGAGAGTGAGACAAGCTTCAAGCGGCGACGCTTTTAATTTTTTTAGTTTGTCCCGGTGCTGCTGAGAAGTACGTTGGTAGCCGTGAGCAGCTATGAAGTGACAGAGCTCCTGGTAGATCTGGTCGTTCCTTATCGCCCGTCTAGATCCCTTTTTAATTCTCTCCTCAGCCACCAGGTTTATGAACATCTGCACCTCAGCGTTGGATCATAAAACAGACTTCTGCTGCCGTTGCTGGTCGAATAAAATGAACAAGAAGCCGTCAGAGTCGCTCTTTCGCTGATGTCACATCCAATCGGTGGCCTGTAGTGTGATGACGTCAGATACAGCCGACTCAGCCGCTTAGAACCTCGGCAGAATAGTTACAGAAAAAGTATCTACTCGGCACGGCTAGACCCCTTATGGGAAAGAACCAAACCAAGTAGAGGAGAGCCGAGCTGAGTAAGTACTATTGGAAAAGCGCCATTAGAAGGTCTGCTGGCTGCGTCCTGGTGGCTACCGTCCTCTAGCTCAGCCACTAGGGGTGGGTATTGGGAAGGACCTCACGATACGATACGCATCACGATACTTGAACCACGATACGATACACATTGCGATATCCCTATTATGCGATATCCCGATTATTATATTCTACATAGTTCACCGAAAAATTTAAAAATGCATTACACATCTTAAAATCCAAGTTGTATATATGTACATCAGATGATAGTGATGGATCTTAAAATCCGAGTTGCACCTTCATCAGATTATAGTGACAATTCATGGGACAAACTGAGTCAAAACAATGTTTTATTATAACTATACAAGCTAAAGTTACAACATATTTGTATATGTTTTTCATATTATTTACATCATATGAAATGAACATTAAATTTAGTATGAGGTTGCTTTAATTATGTGGCAAATGATAATAAACACAAGAAAGATGGGTACTAAAACCAAGGACAGGCACAGTGATCAGTCAGTATAGATATAAATCCATAAATAAATAAACCTCTGTCCATTATTTTTCATTTTTTAAGGACAGGCAATTGTGTTATATAAAAAATAAATTATAAAATGAAATAAAACGTGAAATAAAACCTAAGCTCAGTGCAGGGCCCTCCCAGGGTTGGTAGAGAGTGGCAATGCCCAGGACTGTCACTTAGGTAGGAGCACTGGGTGAGAAAATGGGAAAAAAATCGGGGATAAAAAATATTTAAAAAAAAAAACAAAAAAAAAAAATAATCGATATTCAAATTTTTAATATCGATATTGAATCGGCTGGAAAAGTATCGCGATATATTGCCATATCAATATTTTTGCCCACCCCTATCAGCCACACTCCGTCTTGGTGGCTCATGTCCTCACTTGCACGGTGAGTTAGTGGTTTGCACGTGGTGTTTTAGCTAAACTGAGTGAAGCAAACAACAAGTCCCACCAGCTAAGGACCAGAAGCTGCTCATTCAGCCTATAGCCTTGGCGGCTGATGGACAGTACCTGCTAGGGGCTAGTAGTTTGAAACAGCTTTTTATTATATCAATACACTTACAGATACAGACTCTCGAGTCTGCCCACAGATCCAGGTGACTATCTGCAGAGACTTGAACATCTCTACTCAGGACTCTTTCCCCTAACGGTTTGACTAGAGGTAATATGTCTTGGAAAGCATTTTATGTAAATGTTATCAAAGTTAAAAACTTGATTATAGTTGCATCATGACTTTAAGAAGTCAACATTTGAAAACTGCCTTGCAGAGCTTATAAGAACTAAAAACCTGACCGGTAACAGAACCGTAGACATCGGCTATGGTGACCTCTGACATTTAGAAGGATATGTTAACATTTAAAAGTCACACTTTGATACCCTCTGTCTCCCTGGGAACTCTTACAGAATAAATAAGGCTTTGTTTACCTCCACAAACATGGCTCCATTCATGCACAGCAGGCCTGTTTCTGAAGAGCAAATAAAGTAATCATAGAAACGCACACACACCAGACGGCGGGGCCATCTGTGGCAGCTGTGAGTCAGTGATGGTGGCGGTTGGTCGTCCTACGCAGGTCCCACAATCACATGCGTTATAGTCACATACATACATACTTACAGACTTAAAATGCAACCATGACTTTACATCCACACGCTGACAAATCTGCAAACACACAGAACCCGCAACCTGCACAGTGTACTTTACTTTTATATTTTGCATTCAAATGTTCTTCATAAGTCTACAAAAACAAGGGGGAGATGTGTGGAGGAAGACGACTCGTGTATGAGATTAGCCAAAAAAGTTGCCGCAACCTGAAATGCTGGAAAACATCATGATGATAGATGTTTCAAATGAAAAGAAGCCGTTGAGGCTGAGTCTGGCTGTTTGACACGACACGTTCACCGAGGTCCCGCTACGTTGCAATACCGCTTCTGACCACATGGGGGCATTCAGATCTGTGTAGGGATCAGAGATGGGCCAGCATGTCTTGTAATACCACTTTGTCCCACTAGAGGTACACTTAATTATGCCTTAAGGCCCTGATACACCAATTTTCGGCCGTCGGGCCGTCGATGAGTGTCGGTGCGCGTCTGTCAGCACAGTTTCCCCGGTGTGTCCCGCACGCCGCCACAGGTTGGCCTCCCATCGGGACCTTTTCAGCCAATTCGACATGTCGAATCGGCGTCGGGACGTCGGTCATCAGCTCACTCTGTGATTGGCTGTTCCCAGAATTTCCCAGAATGCTTTTCGTCGTCATTTGCGGACTGAATCAACAAAAAGAAACATGCCGGACATTTTTTATTTTTTTGTGAATAAAATCAATATTTTGAGTTTCTGCATAAAAATGCGTTTTGATTACATTTCTAGCGAGAAATATATATTTTACTTTCATAATATTCAATCAGTGAATATACATAATCACTCGCTTTCCTGTTGTTGCAAAGTCTTTTTCAAACCTCGCCAGAATAAAGGCTGATTTATGGTTCCGCGTTACACCAACGCAGAGTCTACGGCGTAGGTTACGCAGCGACGCGAGGCGTACGCCGTACCCTACGCCGTAGGCTCTGCGTCGATTTAACGCGGAACCATAAATCAGCTCCCGAGCCGGCAGGCAGAAATCTTTTTTTTTTTGGAGCAAATTTCTTAACAGGCGTAGCTACAACTGTTAGATTTCATCTATTAAACCAACATTTATCTTCCTAAATGATTTATTCCAGCCAGCGGTAATTCTCCACAGAGCTGCAGGTGGTTTTGTATTGCACTTGTGTTTTCTCAATAAAGCTTTGAAGAAAAAAAAAGAGCTGTCCTCCTCCTTGAGCCCCTGAATACAGACTACCGCTGCCTGCTGGTATGGAGGGGAATTACCTCTCACGCATGCGCAGAACGTACGTGCTAGTTCGCCGTTGGGTGTTGTCTTCGCGGTGTGTCTAGTGCTTGTTTTTGAGCCCGACCCAGCCCGACACAGGTGACGCGAGGCGACACAGCAGTCGGCCGACAGCGGAGGACGTCGGATTGGTGTGTCCTGGGCCTTACACCAGGGGCTGACACAGGAACCTTGTGATATGCTGCCACCTTGTGGTCAGAAATGGTATCACTACTTAGAGTGGCTTTTAGAAGGTAGGGAAAGGGAAAGTTTCAGGTCGATTTTACACAGGAAGTAAATGGGTTGAGTGCAGTCCAGTTAAACACAGTCAATGTCAGTCCAATTACAGGATGGTATCATAATATTCCTATTAAACATAATTAATTTTAATCAATCTCATTCCAAATGGGTTCATTTAAAATTGATATACTAGTTCATTAAAAACAGACTAGCTAATTGCATCACAAGATGATGTAGAGGAGCGACTTTAACATGAAGAAACCTCCAGATGGGTAGAAACGGGACTCGGCATTTGCTGCCAAACTGTAAGACGTTGGCTTAAAGAAATGGGTTTTTCACACAGAAAAGTTAAAGTTAACACCCGACCAGAAGAGCACATGGAAACGTGGATGACTGGCTGAAAGTGCTGCTTCAGGGATGGACCCTGAACACATCATGGGTCCTGCCATGTTGAAGGAGATTTAGTTGGACTTTTACTTTGGTGCAGGTCCCGACATATTCAAAATGTTGGTCCGAAGCAGTGGCGTCAATTCAGTCGAAGCTAAGGTATGGCAAGGTTACAAGTCACAGAACTTAACTAGAGTATCAATCAACACGTCCAGCAAATACTCATCACAGAGTCTGCTATGTAGCTTATCTGTGTGGTCAAGAAAATTGGAACTTTTTCAAATGCAGTCTCGCTCACTGCAAAAACTCAAAATCTTACCAGGAATATTTGTCTTATTTCTAGTTAAAATGTCTCATTTTTAGTCAAAAAATCTCATTACACTTAAAACAAGAGTCATTACCAGAAAAATAACTTGTTATTTGACCATTTTCACGTGTTTCAAGTAAATTTTCACTTGAAATGAGTAGAAAAATCTGCCAGTGGAACAAGATTTATCTTCTCATTACAAGCAAAACAATCTTGTTCCATTGGCAGATTTTTCTACTTATTTCAAGTAAAAATCTACTTGAAACAGGTGAAAATGGTTGTTTTTGAGTCTTGTCTTAAATGTAATGAGATTTTTTTTAAAAATGAGACTAAAAATGAGACATTTTAACTAGAAATAAGACAAATATTCTTGTTAAGATTTTGAGTTTTTGCAGTGTATAATAACTAGTGAAATCGATCATGTTGTTCTTATTTGCATTTGTAGTTATTCCATAAATGTATTTAAAAAAAAAAAAAAAAAATTTTACATTTAACTCTTGAAGCAAAGGTGTGGCGGCTGCCATACCTTGCCATACCCAATTGACGCCCCTGGTCCGAAGAAGAGCAGCACATTTCCACCGTCGTTGATGTTCTGTGATCTGTGAGGTAAAGGACCAGCAGAGATGGCAGGGTTTCACTTCACAGCAAAAGTACAACCATTAATGACGTGTTGGACACTTTCCTGATCCCACAATTAACTTTGGTACCAAACAAGTTATTTCTCAGGTTGATGATGCATCTTTCCTCCTACAGATTTACATATCTCTGTGTTCAACCACGCCTCTTCTTGTCTCTCCGTCTTGCTGCCCTCATCACCCCTCTTCCTCTCTTTATCTCCTCTCTGTACAGTACAACTCGTCTCGTCCCAGGGAGGAGTGGGAGATGTGGCACCCAACCCTGATCGCCGAGGCTCTGTTTGCCATCGCTAACATCTTCAGCTCGCTCAGACTCATCTCCCTGTTTACCGCCAACTCCCACCTGGGGCCGCTGCAGATCTCCCTGGGGAGGATGCTGCTGGACATCCTCAAGTTTCTCTTCATTTACTGTCTGGTAAGACCGTCTGAATAGGAGTCTTAGTCCATTTTACCTTGTTTTTTTACATGTAACAAGGTTTTCCACCTTCCCACCTTTCATCACTTATTTTTGTGTCTCAAATGTACCTGTTAGAAAGAAATCACTTTGTTGTATTTTTTTTTTTGTTTTAGTTTATTCTCTTCCTGACCTTCAAATAGGACTTATTTAAAGAAAGAAAAAAACACTTTTTCAGTGAAATTGTTCTGGGGTTTAAAGTCAGCAACTCAAAAGTTCAGAGATATTACCATCATGCCATTTTGTTAAAGCTGTTTTGGGTCTGAAAATGTCTCATTCAGTGATTGTTTTACTTTGTGGTGTACGGCAACATCACAGACCCTGATCAGAATAGAAGTTTATTAAGTTTCCTTTGGGGATTGGTAAAGTATTTTGAATTTGAAGTATCCAGCGTCCTCGCCTTTATCTAAAGCCAGCTCCACATCATGCAGCATTTTCTATTCTTTAGAAGTCGGTCGCACACATTTTTAACACAGATTTCCAAAGGGCCACACCCTGAATAGAAAGGGGCGGAGTCAACCCAAGTGGATAACTCCACCCCCTAAAACCAGCTGCTATGAACTGAACTGTAAGCTGCAAATAAAAGTTAAAAAAGGGATATTTTATATTAAATCCACATGTAACTTCTTTCCAAAGCATGTCAGAGACGTTTCATGAGACCCCACGAAAAGAAAAGTCAATTTATGACAAAAAGACGTGCTGATGAGTGCTTTGACTGTGTCACAACGCATCATCACTTCATCTGGACCAGGGGTCGGCAACCCGCGGCTCTTTAGCGCCGCCCTAGTGGCTCCTGGAGCTTTTTCAAAAATGTTTGACCTTTTTTTTCCTTTTTTTTTCTTCTTTTTTTCCCCTTTTTTTCTCTTTTTCTTTTTTTATTCTTTTTTTCTTCCTTTTTCCTTTCCTTTTTAATCTCCAATTTCGACTTTTTTCTTGACATTTCGACTTTTTTCTGGACACTTCGACTTTTTTCTCGAAATTTCAACTTTTTTCTCAACATTTTGACTTATTTCTCGACATTTCGACTTTTTTCTCAAGATTATACTTCAACATTAATCTCGAAATTTCGACTTTTTTCTTGAAGTGCATAATGAAAAAAAAAATCTTCCCCCAGTTATAACTAATATACATACATGCAGCATGTGTTGCCTTCATTCTAAGGCTTATACAAAACTTTTCATTTTTTGCGGCTCCGGACATATTTGTTTTTTGTGTTTTTGGTCCAAGATGGCTCTTTCAACATTTTGGGTTGCAGACCCCTGATCTGGACTTATGTCACATTGAGTTCACATTAGGACAGGACTTTACTTTTCTTGTCATAGGCTGCTTTCAGACCTGTGGCCCGTTTGTTTTGTTCCGATTCAGGGGCTAAATCGATACAGTTGTTTCGTTTTTCGTTTGTGGCATTTGTGTTCACAAGGCAACCGTCTGTAGCGGTTCAAAGCCGTTAACAAATGCCATGCACGAACCAACTGTTCTCTCATTGGTCAGAAATGAACGCGGAAGGAGTTTCCTCTTCCGTACCCCTGGGAAAAACAACAAGCCCCTTTCACACGCAACGCGCAGACCGCCGCCGATCCCATTCATTTATGTGCTACCGCGGCGCAAGAGCGGACTGCTCTGCTGCCGAGCTCCGCGCCTGCCTGCCTCGAATTGAACATTTTTTAATTCCACCTCCATCTCGGCACGTCCAATAGGAGAGAAGGGAGAAGGGAGAAGAGAGAAAGTTGTGTCCAATGGGAGAGAAGGTGGTGGAGGCTGCGCCGACTCTTCTCCTTGCGCCGCGGTAACCAGAGGTGTCCAAAGTATTCACATTCATTACTCAGGTAGAAGTATAGATACTAGAGTTTATAAATACTCCTGTAGAAGTTGAAGTATCAACTCAAGTTTTTTACTCAAGTAAAAGTATAAAAGTACTGGTTTCAAAACTACTTAAAGTATAAAAGTAAAAGTAATGTAAGGGGGAATAGGCCATTAAGGACAAAAGCCATTGAAAATGAATGCATCTTAGTATAATGCAAATATATTAAAGAACCATATATGTGTACTATTGAGCATTAACATGTGTTTCAGAGAGCAGAAGATATGATGACTAGTTGCCTATAAGTATTGTAATGGTGCAAAAAGTCAAACTTCAGAGGCATGTTATCATTTATCCTAACCTTTATTGGAATGTACATCCAAGTTTAGATCCCGTCCACACGTAGCCGGGTATTTTTAAAAACGAATATTTCCCCCTTCCGTTTATAAAAAAATGTGCATCCACATTACATCGTTTAAAAAAAAAAACCCTTCCACACATAACCGAAGATCTGCGTTTTCAACCACATTCATAAGCATTCCAACCTGTAGATCATCTGCGGCTCCCGGGGAAGCTGCACCTCCGCGGGCACCGGGGCTCCGCGGGGGCTCCGCGGGCACCGTAGGGTGTGCGTCGCCGCGTACCCTACGGTGTAGCCTCTGCGTCGGTGTAACGCAGTAAGCGGTGGTCAAGAGCAGAGATCATTTATTTAATAAATAGCTTGGAGGACAGATGCTGGATCATCTGTAGTTCTGTAGTGAACAAAAGTCGCACGTCAGAGCAGATTTGTTGTTGTTTTGGCGCATAATGTGACGTTCGAAAACGCAAAGCTCCGGTTGTGTGTGTCTACACGCATCTACATAAACAGAGTTTTCAAAAATCTTCACTTTGCCCGGAGTTTTTTTAAACCTTCGTTTATTTGCGTTTTCGTGTGGATGACAGGTCAAAACGGAGGAAAATATCTCCGGTTTAGCAGATACCCGCAGATATCCGGCTACGTGTGGACGGGGTCTTAGTTGCAGGAATCTGAGGGCAACGGATGTAAGAACAAAACTGGACAAGAACATCTGAAACAACCACAACCAAATTCACTCTATCCGGATGGAGCAATTTAACTGGATAGTTTTTTTTTTTTAAAGGCCGGAATGAAATAGAGTAAAGAGGCTGTTTTTAAAATGTAAGGAGTAAAAAGTAAAAAGTCGTCTGAAAAATAATTACTCCAGTGAAGTATAGATAACCAAAATTTCTACTTAAGTAAGGTAACAAAGTATTTGTACTTCGTTACTTGACACCTCTGACGGTAACATACACATGAATGGAGTTGTGTTGGTTGCTGTGTGGATTATGTTCTCACTGCAAACGAACCGCTTCACGTCTCGAATGGAAGTGAGCCGAGACCACCTCTCCTAGACGATCTTGGCTCGCTTGTTTTGTGCCGCATCCGAGCGCGATTGCTGTGTTCACGTAAACCAAACGTACCGATCTTTAGGGGGAAACGCTCCCTGTTCCGGAACACTGCTCCAAACGGGACAGGTGTGAAAGCACCCATAGTCTCTGGTCGGCACAAGATGGGAACTGGAGCGACATCCAACGTTCGCTAAAGACTGACACATCGCCGTTTATAGACTGGGGCTATAATCTGTTGTTCTGTTGTAAACACATTTTGCCTTCCATATAAATCCATGTCACGCTTTCCATTATGTTCCTTTTCACATAAGAAGATGAAAGCGAGCGAGCTGCACCCTTGACTGGCAGCAGAAAGTCATTATAGGCCTATTTCATTACATGCCGGGCTCATTAATACCTTCTCGGGGGATCTCATAACCTACAACACAACGCGCATGTGGGTAGCCTCGCTCCCTGCGGTTCCTAAAACCAATCACGGGCCGCCCCGGGGCACCGGCAGCTTCCTGCTTACTCAGGAGCAGCTTTATTTAAACTCAACTTGTGCGGCTCCAGTCCTGTTTGAGATCAAAGTTTTGCTAATCGGGCCCCGAGGAGCAGAAGGTCGATGCCGGTACTGAACAAAACATCAAACTGTGGAAGAAAGGATCGCGTTCGTGCGATCAAACACAAGGTCCCTGTGCGATGACGGAGACTAGTTATTAAAAATGAAGAGTGTGTGTTGTGTGGTGTTTTGTAGGTCCTGCTGGCGTTTGCTAACGGGCTGAACCAGCTCTACTTCTACTATGAAACCACGGCGTCGGAGGAACCCAGCAACTGCAAGGGCATCCGCTGTGAGAGGCAGAACAACGCCTTCTCCACGTGAGTGCCATCGATACTGATCACTGATCAATACACGTGTCCACAGGTTTGAGAAGGACTGAAACACACCGGTTACACATCCAGCCCCAGGAGCAGCACACGTCTGATGGGTTCAGATACATTTGGGTGATTTAGTTGTAGGGGTGTAACAATATATCTGCCACGAAATTTTGCGATACAAAAACGTCACAATACGTGTCGTGGAGGTGACAAGGTGTATCGCAATATTCTGTTATTAATATTAATCTATTGTGTTGACTAGTAACGCGCATCCGACCCGCCGACCAAAATCTTCCTCCGCTCAGAAGAAACTAGTCCCGTTTTGTGGTCCCGTTTTGAGCTCTGAACTTTTACTAATGTAAGGCTGGTGTAGAGTTAAGCCTTACCTTATTAATTAAACCTTTTTGGGGTCGTGAGTAGGATAAACACGGGGAAACTTCTGCTGAGCTCCAGTGTACTTTAATGTCCCTCAACAGTGTAGGATTTTAGAACATCAACACAGCACCTAGTGCCGTACTGTGGCGTATCACTCCGCCCAATCTAAAACAGACTAATCACTACAGATAAACTGACTAGTGTCATTATAGTCCCTGATTTACATCAGAATATAAAGAATATATTTATGAAATAATGAACCCTGAATTACCAAAATAAACTTCTTAACAAAAATAAATCTCCTCTTACACTTATAAGGTGAGCAGGAATCAATATTTTTTTATGATTTTTTTATTTACTTTTATTTATTCATTTAATTTTAGTTGTTACATTTCTGGAAAAGAAAAAAGTCAAATCATATATGAGAGAAACTATTCAGTTTGTGGCAAATTATTTGTACTTGTATGAAACTGAAGATGCATAATGCAAACCTGACATTTACTTTTAGTTCAGTTTGTGTAAAATGGTTGGCCTGGCTTTCTCTTTAAAACTTAAACAGTTATAAAGCATTACAAACTGTAACAATAGGGCAAACGCACAGCATTGTTTTGTATTTTGTGTGTTTCAAATAAAAGACATTTTTTTCCAGTCATATGTTCCTCATGCAAGGTTGTTAAAAAAATACTGCTATAATATCGTATCGTATCGTTATCGTGACCTCAATATCGTGTATCGTACCGTATGGTGAGATTAGCGTATCGTTACACCCCTATTTAGTTGTGGGGGAAATAAACTTTAATCACATGCTGCTCAAGCGCTTTTATGGTTCCAACTGAATTTTTAACAAATATTGCATTTTTAAAGTCCTCATCAATGATTAAGTGATAAGTCTTTCTTCCAGTTTTACAACAGAAACTCCAGGATTTTGTGTTTTTTTTGTGTGTATTTTATTTAACTTTGGTCCAGAATGAAATATCCTATCAACTGTAAGGTGGGTTGACATGAGTTCAGGTTCAGATGTTCCTGTTCCCTAGATGATAAACGTAGTTACTTTAGTTTGGATAAGCTGGCATCTGCATGTCCATCCATCCATTTACTTCCGTTACCGGGTCGCGGGGGCAGCAGTCTGATTAGAGATGCCCAGACTTCCCTCCCCCAGCTCTTCCGAGGGGAGTCCGAGCCGTTCCCAGGCCAGCGAGAGACTTATGGCGCTTTTCCACTAGAACCTACTCAGCTCGGCTCGCCTCCACTCGGTTTGGCGCCTTTTACCAGGGGTCTAACGTGCCGAGTAGATACTTTTTCTGTTTCTACTCTGCAGAGGTTCTAAGCGGTTGAGTCGGGCTGTGACATCATCACACTACAGGCCACCGATTGGTCGGGGGGTTGGAGTCAGACGTCTGAGTCAGGAGGAGGAAATCAGGGAAAGAGCGACTCTGACGGCGGTTTCTTGTTCATTTTATTCCACCATCAACGGCAGCGCAGAAAAGTGCTCCGTGGTCTGAGGTGCAGATGTTCATAAACCTGGTGGTGAGGAGAGAATTAAAAAGGGATCTAGACGGGCGATAAGGAACGACCAGATCTACCAGGAGCTCTGTCACTTCATAGCGGCTCACGGCTCCAGCTGACTTCTCAGCAGCGCAGAGACAAACTAAAAAAATTAAAAAGCGTTGCCGCTTGAAGCTTCTCTCTCTCTCATTTTTTAACTTGATATCTAACACAAGCCACAGACCCAGCAGCACATCTATCATCTCCTCCAGGTTCTACATCTTTAGTGTTGTTGTCTTCTTCGTTTAGATACACAATCAAATACGTCACAGCAGCTGCGCTCCAACCTCCTACTTCTGCTCCAGGTGCCGAATTGTTATGGAAAAGAAACCAGGCTGAGTTGAGATGAGTAGAGCCGAGTAGGTATTAGGAATGGGCGATATTTTACCGTTCACGAAATACCGTCAAAAAAATTCCTCACGGTAAGAATTTGTCATCTCGCGGTAAAAACGATAAATTCCCGTTGATGATGTTTTTGTGTAAAACTGATTTTTGGAAGGAAGGAAGGAAGGAAGGAAGGAAGGAAGGAAGGAAGGAAGGAAGGAAGGAAGGAAGGAAGGAAGGAAGGAAGGAAGGAAGGAAGGAAGGAAGGAAGGAAGGAAGGAAGGAAGGAAGAAAACAAGGAAAGGAAGGAAGGAAGGAAGGAAGGAAGGAAGGAAGGAAGGAAGGAAGGAAGGAAGGAAGGAAGGAAGGAAGGAAGGAAGAAAACAAGGAAAGGAAGGAAGGAAGGAAGGAAGGAAGGAAGGAAGGAAGGAAGGAAGGAAGGAAGGAAGGAAGGAAGGGAGAAAACAAGGAAAGGAGGAAGGAAGGGAGAAAAGAGGAAGGGAAGAAGGAAGGAGAGAGCAAGAGGAAAGAAGGAAGGAAGGGAAAAATGAAAGAAAGAAAGAAAGAAAGAAAGAAAGAAAGAAAGAAAGAAAGAAAGAAAGAAAGAAAGAAAGAAAGAAAGAAAGAAAGAAAGAAAGAAAGAAAGAAAGAAAGAAAGAAAGAAAGAAAGAAAGAAAGAAAGAAAGATTCCCGTTGATGACGTTTTTGTGTAACAAACATGGCGGATCTGAGAGCGAGATAGATTTATAGTTAAAACGGTGGAGTTGAATTGGTATTTTTTTTATCGTCATTTTTATCGTTATCGGGATAAATGCCAGAAATTATCGTGATACATTTTTTAGTCCATACCGCCCATCCCTAGTAGGTACTAGTGGAAAAGTGCCAAGAGTCTCTCCAGCGTGTCCTGGGTCTTCCCCGGGTCTCCTCACGGTACCTGGAACACCTCCCTAGGGAGGTGTCCATCCAATAGAGATGCTCAAGCCACCTCAGCTGACTCCTCTCAATGTGAAGGAGCAGCGGCTCGACTCCGAGCTCCTCCCGGGTCACCAAGCTTTTCGTCTCTAAGGGAGCGTCCAGCCACCCTGCGGAAGAAACTCATCTCGGCCGCTTGTATCCGCGATCTCGTCCTTTCGGTCACTACCCAGAGTTCATGACCATAGGTGAGGGTAGGGGCGAGGAACTTCGCCTGTCGACTCAGCTCCTTCTTCACCATGACGGTCTGGTACATCGACCGCATAACTGCGGACGCTGCACCGATCCGTCTGTCAATCTCCACTTGAGAGAGGACCTCGGTGGATCTGCATATGTATGTCATACTTTTCATTTATATTGTGTCGTGTATACTGCATAAGTTGCCTTTATTATCACTAAACGCCGGCTAAATCGGAATTCAATCTCTCAGTTTTTATTCATGACCCCTTTATCAGGATCATCATCGTCATCATCGTGATGAAATCTGCTTAAATAACCTTCCCATCAACTTTATCTGCACTGTTTATTAGCTAATGTAGCTGCACTAGCATTTAAACATCTGTGTCTGCTTCTCCAATCTAGCATGTTAACGCTATATTAGCCCTTTTCTGACAGAGATTGTGCAAAGACAACCACTTGTTAAGACTCATCCGTATCTCTCCTCAGAAAGAAACTCAAGCATCAGTCCTGCCTCGACTGTTAGCGAGTTAGCATTCTGATAGCATGTAGATCTGCCCATTACTTGAAACATAACCTTGTGAACTAGTTCAGGATCAGTTTCTTATTATTTATTAAATCATTAATTTAGTTGGGAATTCAGCTCTGTTCTTTAACCAGCATATAAATAGCTGAATATTGTAAGAAGAGTCACAAAGTTCTGTAGCAGAAGTTGCAAAATTATCAATCTACATTAGCGTGCTAAGAGCAGTTTTGGCGGTTTTCCACTAGTACCTACTCGCCTCTACTCGGTACCGGTTATTACCTATGTTTTTCACTCCTACTTGGCCGGGGCTCCAACCAAGCTGAGTCAGGCTGAAAACACGTCGTCTACGGGTTTTTTTTGCCTTTCCTTCTTGACTTTAAATCACTGTTTAATACATATTGTCAATTTAACCCTTGTGCTGTCTTTGGGTCAAAATGACCCAATTCTTCTCTCCTTCTTTCCTCCTGCTCTCTCCTTCCTTCTCCCTTTCCTCTTTTCCTCCTTTTTTACCCTCCTTTACTCCTTTTTCTTCCTACCTCCCTTCCGTCATTCGTTCCTTTATTACCTTCTTTGCTTTTCCTTCCTTCTTTCCTTATTTTATCCATTCCTTCCTTCTTCCCTCCCTTCTTTCCTTTTCTCCTTTCTTTCTCCCTTCCTTCCATCTTTTCTCCCTTCCTTACTCCCTTTCCTACTTCCTTCCTTCTTTTCTCCTTTCTTCCTTCTTTCCTCCCTTCCAACTTTTCTCCCTTCCTTACTCCCTTTCCTACTTCCTTCCTTCCTTATTTTCTCCTTTCTTCCTTACTTCCTTCTTTCCTCCCTTCCTTCCTTCTTTTCTCCTTTCTTCCTTCTTTCCTTCATTCCATATTTTCTCCCTTTCCTACTTCCTTCCTTACTTCCTTCTTTCCTCCCTTCCATCTTTTCTCCCTTCCTTACTCCCTTTCCTACTTACTTCCTTCCTTCCTTCCTTCCTTCTTTTCTCCTTTCTTCCTTTCTTCCTTCTTTCCTCCCTTCCTTACTCCCTTTCCTCCTTACTTCCTTCTTTCCTTTCTTTCTCCCTTCCTTACTCCCTTTCCTACTTCCTTCCTTCCTTCTTTTCTTCTTTCTTCCTTACTTCCTTCTTTCCTCCCTTCCATCTTTTCTCCCTTCCTTACTCCCTTTCCTACTTCCTTCCTTATTTTCTCCTTTCTTCCTTACTTCCTTCTTTCCTTTCCTTCTCCCTTCCTTCCTTCTTTTCTTCTTTCTTCCTTACTTCCTTCTTTCCTTCTTTCCTTCTTTTCTCCCTTCACCCTCCCTTGACCCAAAGACAGCACAAGGGTTAACACCAACATGTCAAATCTGCAGCAATGGGGAGAGAAAATTATTTTATTAATGTGAAATATTTTAGCTGCAGTTCACACATACAGTCACCAGTTTGCACATGGGAGCATAGAATAGATGATGTACGTCTAATTGAGGTTAAATGTTGTTGACTTGAGGTATCAGTGTCCAGATCATCTTGAGCTTTACCAACGATGACGCCACTCAGATTTCATGATCTGTTACTATGAAAGAATAAATGCTCTCAGCAAAGATGTCGCCGTAGCCGTTTGCAGTATTTCTCCCCCGTACATCAGTTCTGATGCGCTGCTGATGGATCAAAGTCAGCGGGGGGGGGGGACGCCGTCCCACCTAAGCTGAATGAGCACACAGGTCACCACGGTGACGGGTGAGATGGGTGATGAGTTTATACCTCACTCTGCAGTTCAGACAGTCCTGTCCATGTTTCCTGTTTCTGCACAGGTACCCCCCCCCCCCAACTCCTCCTCGCCTCATCTGTACTTCACGCACACTTAACCATTAATATGTTGCATCGTTTCACACCCAACCGTCTCTGCCTCGCTCTCTCTTTTTACTGCCTTCACACATACTCTCTGTTTCACAGCAGCTCGGCTCTCCCTCGCTGGGTTTGGGAGCTTTTCCAACGTCTCACTCCTGCAGCATCGATGCTTCTTGGTTTCTGATTCCTCCCATTTAACATCATCATCATAATGATGCATCATGGATAAAGACTTATCTGTATACTTCATATACTAATATGTGATGAAAACAGAATTTTCCCGATACCTTTTTTCCTCCGTAAACACGACATTGTGCCGTGGACATTTGGGCCGAGCGTTGACTCACCGTTGACTCAATGTTTGAGGAATTCTTTAGAAAACCTACGAGTGACATTGCAGTTTTATCACGATGATTATTTAATCAAAAACTGTAATTTCACCACAAAACGTCACTCTTACTATTGTGATGTTTCCCGAATGTTCTTGAGTCACCACAACGTCCCGTTTAGGCCTGTTAATAGCTCTAGTTTTAACTGGAATCAGTATCTGAGCAAAGTCACCGTCAGTGCGGTTCCATGCACATCTGAATCAAGCTATTAGCAACAATCTAGATAAGGATTAAACTGGAGTTTCCCAGAAATCCGAGTATTCATGCACAAGAAGACAATTGATTATTGAATGAGGTGTTTGACTCTGCGACGCTAGGTGGCGCCACACGCACTTTTGCGTTGGGTTCGTCTTCATTGTTTGTTTTCTTCTTCTTCTCCTGTGTTGATATTCTGGCTTTCGTGGTGTCTGTCATTACCCGAAGTGAGTCGCAACCCGATTTGAGTCACACATGCATAGTCGCGTCCAACATCGTCGGCCATCTTGGAAAGCAATATACGGCAACACCACTTGGACAAAACATACACTTGTTTTGATATACACTACTCACAATAAGTTAGGGATATTAAGATTGCTTTTCCTATTTGGTCTAAATTTTAATGAAATAAGTAAAAGTTCCCCATGATATTACTAATGATGAATGAGAAGAAACACCATTTTCATTAGTTTAATATTACCCCAAAAATTTAGACAATAAAATAGTCTCTCACAATATCCCTAACTTATTTTGAGTAGTATGTATGTATGTATGTATGTATGTATGTATGTATGTATGTATGTATGTATGTATGTATGTATGTATGTATGTATGTATGTATGTATGTATGTATGTATGTATGTATGTATGTATGTATGTATGTATGTATGTATGTATAGAATAGAATAGAATAGAATAGAATATCCTTTATTTTCTCCCTCAGTGGGGAAACTTATTTGTTGCAGTACACACATATAGGGGAGGGGTAAAAGACAATAAAAAATATATAAGAAATACAAAAGATACGTATAAAATATGTATAAACAGGATATGTATAAAAATCACTTTTATGTATATACAGTTAACAGTGCAGAAAAGCAGGTGGAGTGTGAGGTAGATTGGCATATATTGCACATCTCAAGTTATTGCACATATTATTGTCTGTTGGCTACTGAGAGGCGTGGTTATATAGTCTGATGGCAGCAGGGAGGAAGGACCTGCGATGCCTCTCGGTGGTATGTATGTATGTATGTGTGTGTATATATATATATATATATATATATATATATATATATATATATATATATATATATATATATATATATATATGTATGTGTGTGTGTGTGTGTTTAGATATGATCATATATAGAGAGGGATGCATAGATATGTTCATATTTTTTCAGTTGGGAATGGTATAAACTAACACATTTTTAACATTACATTACAATCATTTTACATTCATAGAGCTGGATTTGGATTTCCTATAAAAGTTTTGGTAATGAAAAAAGGCCAGGATTTATCTGATGTTTGACTTGATTTGATGTTGCACTCTTATATTTTTATACAGACAAGGGTATCACCCTTTCTAGTTTGTCCAAGTGGTGTTGCCGTAGTAGGCTATGTTGCTTTCCAAGATGGCCGACGATGTTGGACGCGCCTGCGCATGTGTGACTCAAATCGGTTAGCGACTCACATCGGGTAATGACAGTGTTGTCACTTCCAGAAGGGGGGGGGGTCCCGGGGCAGTCACTAGCTCGGCTAAGCGTGGGTTCTGTATACATGCTGGAATAACTCTGATTGGGAGCATTATCTGGCACTAACAGCTCCATCTCAAGAGCTTCAGTTCGGTTCGGCTACAGCCTGACTAAGCTGTATACATGGCTGTTAAAAATGAGATATCAGTCGGATTAAGGCAACAATTTGACTTTCTGTTAGTGCATATAAACGTACTGATTGAGAAAGACTGAAACCAGCCGTCCGTTGTTTGTCGTCTCTGCCGTGGCTTTCGTAAAATCCCTCTCCAGCGTGTGTTACTGCGCTGAGCCGTTTACCTGCAGCTCCGTCGTTCCCTGACTCTGCAGACGACTCTCATGCTGCCGTGAATCACATCCCCTCGTCCTCTGTGGACCCACCGTCTGTTTCTGTGTACGACATCGTCGCTCTGCCCACTAAGGCGTAAACTCCTGACCTGTGCGGCACACGGCTCTCAGCTGAGCCACTGCTGAAACAGACGATGCATGTGTCCCGGTCAGTTTTGTTTCCATTTTCCCTAATTTCATTTACTTCATTCATTCCTCTCAGAGGCACAAAATTGACTTATAATAATAATAATAATAATTCATTTTATTTGGAGGCGCCTTTCACGACACCCAAGGTCACCTTACAGAATAAAAACACAAGAAATACAATTAAAAATACAATAAACATCCATACAAGCAACAAGACAAATAATAAACAGTAGACAAACAAACTGGTGGGAAGTAGTGCGTGATGTCCGGTTATAGTGAATGGGCAAGTTTGAACAGGTGGGTTTTGAGTTGTGTTTTGAATGTGGTGATGGAGTCTATTTGTTTTATGTGTGGGGGGAGGGAGTTCCAGAGTCTGGGTGCCGAGCAGCTGAAAGCTCGGGCACCCATGGTGCTAAGGTGTGAGGTGGGAATGTAAAGGAGTCCAGCAGAGGTTGAGCGGAGGGTGCGGGAGGGGATGTAATCTTGCAATAGGTCACAGAGGTAGGTGGGGGCTAGGTTGTGAAGGGCTTTGTGGGTGAGGAGGAGGTTTTTGTAAATGATACGGTATTGGACTGGGAGCCAGTGGAGTTGGATGAGGACGGGGGTGATGTGATCGGATGACTTGGTGCGGGTGATGATCCGGGCGGCCGAGTTCTGTATGAGTTGCAGTTTGTCGGTGAGTTTGGTTGGGAGGCCAGTGAGGAGGGCGTTGCAGTAATCAATACGGGATGTGATGAATGAGTGGACCAGAATTTCGGTGCTGGATTGGGACAGTGCTGGACGGAGTCTGGAGATGTTGCGGAGGTGGAAGAATGCAGTCCGGGTGATGTTATGGATGTGAGGTGCAAATGAAAGTGTGCTGTCCAAAATGACGCCGAGGCTCTTGACGTGGGGGGAAAAGGGTACCGGGAAGCCGTCGATGATGATGGGAGGGGCGGGAGAGGGTTGTGACTTGGTGAGGGTGGATTTGGAGCCGATGAGAAGAGCCTCAGTTTTATTGCCGTTGAGTTTTAAAAAGTTATTGCTCATCCAGGTATTGATGTCGTGTAGGCAGGTGGTGAGGGAAGTGGGAGGAATGGCAGCGGTGGGGTTGGAGGAGATATATATCTGAGTGTCATCGGCGTAAGTGTGAAAATGGACCCCATGGTGACGGAGAATTGAACCTAGGGGTAGGAGGTAGATGGTGAAGAGAAGTGGACCCAATACTGACCCCTGGGGGACACCCATTGTGACACCCGTGCACCCAGATTTATGGTTCCGTAGTTGGACAAACTGTTGACGGTCAGTGAGGTAAGATGAAAGCCAGGAGAGTGCAACACCAGTGATCCCAATGCCAGCCAGGCGGTCCAGGAGTATTGGGTGAGAAATGGTGTCGAAAGCTGCGCTGAGGTCCAGGAGGATGAGGATGGTGAGTAGGCCGGAGTCAGCTGCACGGAGGAGGTCGTTGGTGATTTTAACCAGGGCTGTTTCAGTGCTGTGATTGGGACGGAAACCGGATTGGAAGGGTTCGTGGAGGTTATTTGAATTGAGGTGGGACTGTAATTGTGCTGCTACCACCTTTTCCAGCCCTTTATTAACATGTATAAATTATTTACTCGGAAGTCATTTTAATTTTTCTATAAAACGTGAAACTCTTTCTGCCCTCAAAGTTTGGGTGGAGGAGGAATGAGCCTTCTAGCAGGAAGATCCTGCGTCTTTATCTGCTGCAAATGTTTATTCCTGTTTGCACAACTACAAATCCGAAAAAGAGAGAATATGGGACAATATGAAAGTGTTTGTCACCTTCGAGAGAAGTTCATACAGCAGCAATTTGGTGCTAATAAAGAGAAGGAAACACAGTCATGAAAGGTTCTGCAAACACATCATGTCAACAGTGAAGTTTACCTGCCAGGCATTAATAAATAATATAACCACATGAGTTAAGGGATTACAACAGAGCTACAATCATAAATGCCCCTCCAAATTCCCCCGTGCAAGTTAAGACGCCGTAGTCTCACCTTGTTCTGAGGCCACATGATCATGTGGGCTGTGGTATCTGGGATGGATCATCACGCGGTGGCCGGATTAATCAATAATCCATTGGTTGCATCGCCGTCCTTGGCAAAGGTCATTAATGCAGGCGGGTTCGCTGGGAGTTCAGAGCAACATCTACTGTAGTAGAAGACGTCTTTTACCGAAACATTTGTGTGTGTTTACCAGACAACGGAAAAACCATCTTCTAAACACGTTATAAAGACGAGACGGAGGAGGACCAGGCCACGTGCCGGTACCGGACCGGTCTGCTCACCGTCCCCCCTCCGTCCACACACCAATCATCCAATATCGTTGCCACGTTCAGACGTGTTTGAAGGAAGAATGCTTGATGTCTTCAACATAGCGCCTTTAAATGTTGCAAGAAGGATAAACAACTTCTCCAAAATACGAAAGCACAATGATTTGAAAAGTGTCGTACGTCTAAGAAGCAAACATCGATGTGTGACGTGAAACGGTATGATACAGGGAAAATGTGAGGAAACTGGGTCGGTTCCTGGAGGATGCTGCAACCTAAGAATAAAAGTAAAGAAAGTAAGAGCTCCTTAAAGACTCTGCTTCGGAAATAGTTGCAATCAAATTTAAAGCTGCAGTGTGTTAATACCACACACACACACACACACACACACACACACACACACACACACACACACACACACACACACACACACACACACACACACACACACACACACACACACACGTCCAGAAAATCTTACATATTCATAAGGAAGATAAGCTCTGCAGGTTGGAATGAATTAATTGCATGCTGTCTGACTGCCAAGTCTAAACACACAAACACCGAACACAATGTTTCTGTGGTGCACACACACACACACACACACACACACACACACACACACACACACACACACACACACACACACGCTGCGTCTCCTTCTCAGCTACCCTCCCACATAACTTCTGAAGTGTAGCAGTGAAGTGACTGAGTGGCTGCGAGTCTCAGCTGTAGATGTGGAGAACGGAGGAGCAGGGAGGAGAGAAGAGGTGGAGAGGAGGAGGAAGGACCGGGCCGATAGCGGGTCCGATGAGGAAGTGAAAAGAGTTGCAGTTCCTCAACTGACCACTAGGGGTTGGCTTGAAACCGTGTGGACAACCAGATTCCAGTTCGGGGATCCAGACGTTAGACCAGGGGTCGGCAACCCAAAATGTTGAAAGAGCCATATTGGACCAAAGAAACAAAAAACAAATATGTCTGGAGCCGCAAAAAATGAAAAGTCTTGTATAAGCCTTAGAATGAAGTAGGGCTGGGCGATTTTGTACAAAAATAAAATCCCGATTTTTTTCTCTGAAAACCCGATTTTCGATTTCGATTTTTTTGGTAAAACTACAAAAGACAATGGAATAAATTGTTTCAAATATTTTATCTTTATTTTAAAGAAAAATAGCAAACAAATTTCCCTATTGGGAATGAAGTGCAATTGAAAGATACTGTAAATCCTCCTTGAGTTTAGTAAAGTGACAACATTTACAATTTTCTTGACCAAACAAAGATGACTAGACGAGCTCTGTCTGTAATGCAGCCAGATGCAAAAAAGGAAAATCGATTTTCCGATTTTCCTTTTTTAACATCGATTTTGATTAATAAATCCGATTTAGATTTAAAATCGATTAATTGCACAGCCCTAGAATGAAGGCAACACATGCTGCATGTATCTATATTATTTATATTAGCCTACTATCAAAATGACTAAGTTGGCTACAAATACATAAGAGTTCACATACCTGCATAAAAGTGCATTCTGCTCAATATCCATCACATCACACGACTCTGCTGGCGCTGAATTTATGTCCTTGATTTGCTGATCGGTGATGCTGCTGCCATTTTAATGGCCCTTTCCTTCACTGTCTTAGCGGAGAGAGTTTGTATTATCTCGGTTTGGTTTTTGAAGTCTGCAAATAGGTCTGCAAACGGTTTTCCACGCTTTATTACCTCTCCAGTTGCAACAAAACTTGCAGCAGTAGTGGAGTTTGGAGATGAAATCCACTTCTTAAATCTACTTTTGCGCTCCTCTAATTTCTCCTGAGGTAATGCAGTCGCACTTTTTCTCTCACTTCCAACTGGGTACTCGGCTACAAATGGAGCATGCCTTCCCTGGAAATGTCTTTCCACATTACTCTTTTTGTTATTGGACGACTTCTCGCTACAGAGCAAACATTCAGGCAATGAATGCAAATGATTCGGTCCAAGAAACGTTGAATCCTCTTTTCTCCTCAGTTATTTTTCTCTTTTTCCCTTTGGAAACAATCCCTTTGGCCGGTTTGTTTCCAGCAGCCACCTGCCTGGCGCCGCCCTGCTGGTAGAAACGTGTGTCGCAGGCTATGACGCAAATCTTCGTTAACAGAAATGTTTAAATTTGATATTTATTCTACACATTTTTACAGCATTGGAAAACGTTAAGAATGTTTGTGTCATGTTTGTCCTCCTACAGAAACCATATTAAAACAAAAAATATACTTCCCTCCCCCATCTATCAAATGTTTTTTGCAGTTTACAACACTAAATTCAACTTCCCTCACAAACATGTGATGAATAAATATCACATGACCAGATGCAAAATGACATTTTCAGTAAGTTAAACACGGTTATTGTTCCAAAGCTATTTATTTATGTAGTTCCTGGTTGGAGGTTACTAGTTCCTGGTTCCTGTTACCGGTTACCTGCAAAGACCTGCACCAGTGCTGCTTTTATATCCATTAAAATGTCCCGTTCCTCCTGCCAGCTAACCATTTTTTTATCCGTTTTAGTGTGGCGTGCCTTTATTCAGTTTGGTTTTCTTCATCCGTGGCAGAAAAGTATTCACTTTTGTTGCTCCTGCATAAAAATCATGAATATATAAAATGCTTTAAAGTTGTACGTGTAAAAAAATTAAATAAATCTGACAGAAACTACAATCTGACCTTATTTGGGGACCTTTTTTGGATTTTTTGCTTTTAATGGACTAATGATCTGAATCATCGACTATATTAATGAATGTGTTTACACAGGACTTGATTAT
This sequence comes from Cololabis saira, assembly GCF_033807715.1. Classification (NCBI taxonomy): domain Eukaryota; kingdom Metazoa; phylum Chordata; class Actinopteri; order Beloniformes; family Belonidae; genus Cololabis; species Cololabis saira. Next base: position 9,948,925 of record NC_084606.1, on the reverse strand, counting down.
TTAATTAATTATTCATTTTTGTTCTAGTATTGATAGACATATGTTAAATGATTTTGAATGATGTAATCTATTGACCATATGAGGGAGGGAAGGGGAGAGCGTGTGCTGTTGTTTTTTATTTTTATTTACTTTTTTATTATTATTATTATTATTATTATTATTATTATTATTATTATTATTATTTATTTATTTTGGTTTAATTAATGTTATGAAAAGTAAAAAAAAAGGGGGAAAATATTGATAATTATATTGTTATTGTAAATCTAATTTTTTTTTTTAATGCCCTCAATAAAAACATCTATACAAAAAAAAGAAACTACAATCTCTTCCCTCAACATTTTGCTCAAAACACCATCAAATTAAATAAATAAATAACTTCTAATCCTAGTTTGGTCTGAAACTGCTGCATTACTGATACGGCCTTTCAGGACAAAATCAGAGACTTTTACCAGCAGCAGCTTTAAGCAGCAGGTGGGAGGAGGACGACGTCAGAAAGGGAAGTGCAGGTTTTCTGCAGACCTGAGATGTTTTCCACCACTACAGACCAACGAGAGGAGTTCAGTGTGGAAACGAAGGGGTGAATCCGTGTAAAGCAGCGAGCAGCAGCAGGAAGACAGATGGTAATTAATGCAGGACTTGTAGCAGCTAAACCTCAGTGATGCAGTGATTAGATAAACCAGACATGCTTGGTTTAGTCCAGCTAAATGTGACCTTTACAAGTAACCTGCTGGGACAGATGCTTCCTTATAGGAACCATATGGATCGTCCTCCGTAGGAACCACTCGGAAAAGGGCAACTGCTTGCAAAATTACTTTAATTTACTTTGGGTTAATTAAAGAAAAAGTCAATTTGCAGACGATTGGATTATTTAATTAGTTAGCTGCCTATTAGACGGTATGTTCCTTAGCAGCACCCAAAAAATCTATCGCAGCTCTTTGTGTTTTGTTCTTCATTTGATTTATTCTTGTCTATTTTGTTTTAGTCAAAACCAAATAAGTAGTACGAGGTATTTTTAGGGGGATTGTCCCCGAGAGCAGAGAATTGTAACTTTACCAAACAAGGAACCCTAAGATGACTATTAGATCTGCCTCTGTGTCATTATTCGGTTCCCTGTTGGGCTTTAAAGTAGCGCCAAGGAACTTTTGTCATCTTTAACTCACTGAGTCAGCAAATATTCCTCCAATATTCCTTTTTTAATTTAAATAAAAAATCTGAACCAAAAATAAGATCTTAAATGTTTTAGCTGCTGTAAACAGAAGTAACCTCCCCGTCATCACCAGCTCGATGCCGGACGCTTCTCTTCCGTTTATCTTTCTGGTCGTTATTCAAACGAGCCGCTCGCACACTTCTGGAAACTCGCCCTGCAGGGCTTTTGGAAGTAAAAGCTAAGTGACTTACTGATGAGATGAGCTATAAGTCACTCCGGAGTACAAGTCGCACCAGCCATAAAATGCATAATAAAGAAGGAAAAAACATATATAAGTCGCACTGGAGTATAAGTCGCATTTTTGTAGGAAATTTATTTTATAAGATCCAACACCAAGAACAGACATGTCATCTTGAAAGGCAATTTAAAATAAGGCAACAACAGGTTGAATAATTGTACGGTTTGCTTACGTTACATGACACAACTGAGAACGTGCCTTGTATGTTAACATAACATATTAAGAGTTATTCATAAATAACATAGTAAGAATTTTACCGAACCATCCGTGTCAATCCAAATAACTAAAACCCAATGAAATCTTCATCCTCGGTGTCACTTTTAAACAACTCCGTTAACTCCGGAGGTAGAAGATGCAGTCACTTAACGTCAGACTCATCGTCAGTTGCAGTTCGCCCTCTTGTGGTTCAGTGGGAAAATAACACGTGAAATGATAAACCGGTAATAATGTGTTAATAATTTCACACATAAGTCGCCCCCCCGGCCAAACTATGAAAAAAAAACGTGACTTATGGGCCGTCAGTCGCTCTGCGCCCCGCCTCTGGAACTCCCTCCCTCCCGACATCAGGAACATTAACTCACTATCAATCTTCAAATCCCGTCTAAAAACCCTCCTGTTAAAACTGGCCTGCTCACTTTACTTTCTCCCCCTCTTGGCTACTGCTGATTTATTGCGTTTATATTGTTGTTTTTGCTCTTTTTTACTCTTTTAATCGATGTTGTGAGCACTGAAATGCGCCTTAAATAAATCAAATGTAGTATTATTATTATTATTAGGGCCCGAGCACTGACAGTGCGAAGGCCCTATTGTATCTGTAGGAATTTTTATTTTTCTCGTTTTTCTTCCGACGAAATGAGGGCCTTTTTGCCCCCCTAAACGTGCCCCAAAAGTCACCAAATTTTGCACGCAAGCCAGGCCTGGCAAAAAATTTGATATTTCATGGTTTGCATTAATGGGCGTGTCAAAATGGCTCAACAGCGCCCCCTAGAAAACTTCGTGCCTCAAGCCCCACAATACGGTTTGACGTACATGCACAAAAATCGGTACACCCCTGTATCATGTCACAACTTAAAGAAAAGTCTCTTGGCGCCCAGGTGTGTTATACATCAAAATGTGCATCTCGATCCTGCGACGATGCGCATTACTTTTCTCAGTCAAAGGTGTTACCGTGGTGACGATAGACGCCAAAAAGTGCGCTCCCCCAATAATCTGATTAGTCCATATTTGATAGTTCTTACTTTCTGCCATAACCTTTGAATGGTTTGACATAAAGAGTTGTGGGTGGTGTCATCGGACTCGGTTTTTAGTACTTGACCTTCATTGGCATGAATTAGCCCCGCCCCTTCTTCTGATTGGTCGTTATTTGATAGTTCTTATAGGAATTATTCTATTTGGATTTAAAATCGGAATAAACCAGCAACTTACTTGGGAATTACCGTATTGACCCGAATATAAGACGACCCTGATTGTAAGACGACCCCCTCTTTTTCAAGACTCAAATTTGAAAAAATACTTTTTTTTAACACCAAATTAAATTTTTATACAGAAAATAATTACAGTACATCTGAAACAAATGATTATAACAATATTTTTGAGAGAAAAAGCCTGTTATTTTGCCTCATTCAAATCATGATCTTGAAGTTTGCATCATAACTTCTTCGACCCACTTTTCTCCAGATTGTCGCTACGTTTCTCCACTTTCTGTTATCTCTTCTCTTATTTTCTTATCTTTTCTTTCTTACCGCTATGTTTTATTTTTCTTCTTCGTGACAGGGGTTCGCTTTGGCCTGGGGAGTTTAGTTCAGCTTTCGCTTTAAAGATATCTGGCGCCATCTAGCAGCGTAAATGGGTATGACGTCTAGACCCCGAATGTAAGACGACGCCCACTTTTTCAGTCTTATTTCAATGAAAAAAAACCCGTCTTATATTCGGGCCAATACGGTAAGTTTAATTCGGAATGGCCATTTTCATTCGGAATTAGATGTTTACATGGTAATTTTTACTCATTTTAAATCGGATTTAATTTTAATTCTGAATTAAAGAGGATTTAAACTTCCCATGTAAACGCACTGATTGACAGTTTGTGACCAAACCCTGATTAGTTTGGTAAATCTGAGCGTGTTGAATTCCCAGGGTGCAGCAGGGCACTTGTTCCACTGGTTCAGAGCTCCTCTGGTTTCCTGGGTTACTACTGAGGTGAGTCGAATGCCAGGGACGTCACTCGCGTCACCATGTCCATCGGAGACTTTACATCGGATCATATTGCACACTGATTAAATTCTACTGACCGAACCTCTTTATGTGATGATTCAAACCGAGGAGGAAGATGAGGGCGAGAGAAGAGCGTAAACAAGCTCCAACGAGAGAGTGAGAAGCAGTTTCATCCCTCCCCCCTTTACTTTTCCTCGTATTCAGGCTCTTCCATCTTTTTGGTTTCGTAACTGACACAATATCACGCTCTGTTGCTTCATTCATCAATGATCTAACCCCCCCTTGTTTACCTCCCAGCCTCCTACTTCCATGCAATGTCACACACAAGCCCACAACAATGTACAGTCCTATAACTCACTGCAATGAGAATAAACGCCTTGAATATTTAATGCAGCATAAATATAACACCCTGCAGACAAAACCCCTGCCCGTCTCTCTCTTGATGTGGCGTCGAGCGTGGCCAATTGTTCATCCAAAATTCAATAACTGCTGCTGCAGCTGTCAGGGGAGGAGGAGGAGAAGCAGAGGCGAGGAGTGAGAGGAAGACTAGGAGGTGAACAGAGACAGAGGGATGATGGGTAGAGAGGTGGAGAGAGGAGGGTCTGGAAAGAGGGGGAATAAAACCTCGGAGAACGGAGGTAAAACATGACGGTCAGTACAAATCCAGAATGTTTAGCAGTAATACTACTCCACAAAAAAAAGATGCAAGTTCACTTTTTTACTGTGGAGAGGAATCTTGGATGATGAAGAAGATTAACAGAATTGCTCACGAGGAAGAATGTGTTGAATCTGTGTATCATTCGTTTTTTCAAAATAAAACCAAAAGTAAGAAAACGAAAAAACAACTACTTTTCTCCGTATTTGTTTCCTCACTAAAATGAAGAAACGGATAACGACTGAATGATACACGGAGTTGAGGGTGAACGTGTCCTTCACCAGCCCTCTGGACGGTCGGATCTTGTGGACTTTATTGCTTCTGTCAGAATTCTATTTAAATAAAATCTGACCGTGTTCAGAAATTGAAAGACGTGATATGATCAAAATTCACCAACTCACACGGGGCCTAAACCAACGAGTCCAAGTGATAAAACACTGCCTGACCCCAGATGTGATAAAAGACCCTGACCACATGGCTAACGTTAACATTTAGACTATAGGTGGAGAGGGCGTGGTTTAGACTTTGCCTCTCCCGTGATTGGCTGGTCCTGGAGGTTCGTCTCTCCGTCCAATCCGGTGCCGCTAGAAAAGGGAAGAAACTACAACCCCCCGCCTTCTGTCTTGGTTTCTGACATGTTCTTCCTTAATGACTACATGTATGATACAGAGTGAAGATGGCAGATACACTAAATGCATTTGAAAGATGAGGAATAATTATTCAGACATGAAATATGAAACTCTACTGATCAATAACAGTAATAATAATAATTCACAAATGCACAGGACAAAATTCACGAATGCACAGAACAATTCACACGGGCGTAGGACCAGATACACAAATGTATTTTTGATGCACACACAAATATAACCTGATTTAAAAATGTTTTTTCGTCTGTTAGCTGTGCTGGATTTGTGTGTGACTTTTGAGACTCCCCTGACGTGACTCAATCCACAAATACGTTTTTTTAAACACGGATCTGCAACCAATCAGATATCTTCCTTTGTTTCAGCCAATCATAAGTCCGCACCCCACGTGGGGGACGATTTACTCGTAAACTCGTCAGATTAAAGGGGCGAATACACCTGCTGTTTGAACTGCATTTGTGTGGTTCGCTTAGAAAAGTGATTCAATATTTGGGTGTTTGTTCTCTCAGATGTAAGTCACTTTGGCTAAAAGCCTCTGCTAAATGACAGTAGTGAAATGGATGACCTGAAAAGTTAGAAGATGGCATGGAAAGGTAGATTTTCCACCTTGAGACGGATTCTGTTTCTGATTCTGTCGGAGACTAAAATCACCGACAGTGAAGGCAGAAGACAGTGATGGGTGTGGTGTGCTCTGCTGATGATGTAGTGGTGTGTGTCTGTGGTGTGTGTGTGAATGATGGTGGTTGTGTGATTTTGTTGTTATGTTGGATGCGAGCCTCCAATAATATCAGAGCTGAAGCGGTGATGTTGATCTCCAACACAAGTTTACCAACAACTGGTGACTCCAACTGGTTCTTCAGGCTGAATCACTGCTAGTACCGGTGTTTTATTTATTTATTTATTTATTTATAATATATCTGAATAATATGTAGCCCCGCCCACTGAGTTTGACGAGTGAAACTGACAGTTTTACATTTACATTTCATGATTCAGCAACACGAAATCATTAATTAAATGTGTCATTAATTAATTAAATGCAGTTTTACATTTCATGATTCACACGCAACACGAAATCATTAATTAAATGTGTCATTAATTAATTCAATGCTGAAATAATAAATATATATTTGTACTTAAAATGAATTGTATTTTAATTAATTAATGACATATTTCATTCTAATTTTAATTAATTAATGACACATTTAATTAATTAATGATATATTTAATTCCCATTTTAATTAATTAATGATGTATTTATTTATTTAATTTTGGCACAAAAAATCCTCCATATTATTTAACCAGGTTAGTCCCATGAGATCAGGGGTCTATTTTACAAGGGAGACCTGGCCAGCAACATAGTTACAGAATTAAAAAATAAAAAACAAACAAATAAATTAATTAATTACATAAAGATTTAATTAATTAAAACACTTGCATACAGACAGTCTCAACTCCACTGTTGTTAATCAGAGCTTTAAATTCAGGTGTCAGGTTTCGTGAATGCAGTTCGGATTGAAGTTTTTTCAAAGCATCTGGTGCTGAAAACCTAAAAGCTTTCTTCCCAAATTCCGTTCTTATTTTTGGAACAACCAAATGCAAAATGTCCATTGAGCGGAGATTGTAGCCTCCTTGTTTCCATGTTAGAAGAGAAGATAAATAAGAAGGAATTTTACCCAGAATGGCTTTATAAATGAACATATACCAATGACTGAGGCAACAAGCTTGTAACGATGACCACTTCGCTTTAGTGTAGAGAAGACAGTGATGGGGGAGAGAACCACAGTTTGTTATAAATCTCACTGCGTTTTGGGTTGGCGTCATGCAGCAGACCTTCAAACCTCCTCTGGATTTCCTCTCCAGCCCATCAGAAACCATCAACCAACCCAAACCTCTTTTATTTGCATTATCCAGTGTTTTAAAAAGTCTTTTGTGTTCTGTTGTCTCCGCCCAGGTTATTTGAGACTCTCCAGTCTCTCTTCTGGTCCATATTCGGCCTGATAAATCTCTACGTCACCAACGTTAAGGCTCGCCACGAGTTCACGGAGTTTGTTGGAGCCACCATGTTCGGGACGTACAACATCATCTCCTTGGTGGTTCTGCTCAACATGCTGATCGCCATGATGAACAACTCCTACCAGCTCATCGCCGTGAGTCTCCACCCGAGTCGGAGCTGGAAACCCGACACACTCAAAGAAGCTGATTCAGCTGATTCTAGGGCTGTTCGATTTTGCCCAAAAATAAAATCTTGATTTTTTTCTCTCAAAAACCGATTTTCGATTACGATTACGATTATTTTGTGAATTGACAAAAGGCAAAGAAATGATTTCAAATATGCTGTTTTTTTATTGAACATTTGCCCCATTGGGCTTTAAGTGCAAACTTTGCTCTTATTAAACCAAAAATGAATGAATAAAGTGCAAAACTCTGTAAAATAAGTTTAACATTTTTTTTAAAAAATATAATAAAATATAAAGTTTTATCTCTGAAAAAAAAATCAGCAAATCAGCACTTGCAAACATACAGTAAGTTATATTTCCAATTAAATAAAACAAGACATTTTCTAATTAAACTAAACTGGGTCTTTGCATGCTAAATAATAATGCAACCCATGAAGGAGGTAGGTATTGAGAGGTATTTCCATCAATCATTAATATGGTATCAATCATTAATATGTGTGCAGACAAGGTAAAAAAAAAAAAAAAAAGTGAAAAATCGATTTTATGATTTTCACGTTTTAACATCGTTCTAATTACATAATCGCGATTACGATTTAAAATCGATTAATCGAACAGCCCTAGCTGATTCCTTCACAAACGTGACCTTCATTCCACTTCACACTGAACACAATTACACTTCTCCTCCATCTTTTACTGGCCAGGATGTCGTTGAACAATCGTTTTCCTCATTTAAGCCCGTGAAGAGCGGCCACAGGTCCTTAAAAGGTTCTATAAATGTCTTAATTTGTCTTAAATCTCAATCCAAGGGTCTTCATTTTTGAATCTTCATATTAGAGGGAATTTATCCAGTCATCATTAAAAAGTTTTCTTACACTTTGAAAAGGGAAAAGTTCATTTAATCGTTTTGAGGAGAAATACATTTGTTTTCCAGTTGTTAGACACACTTGCTTGACAACGCCTCAGTCAGGGTTGCCAGGTTGGGCGGGTTTCAGCCCAATTGGGCTTCATTTGACTTTGGGCTGAAAAATATAGGACTGGTCAGGTGAGATTAAATTTGGGCTGCTTTTCCTGGTTTCTGCTCAATATTTAGGAGAAATTATCAACAAAAAAGTTTCCATTATGGCAGAGAAATGTAGAAATGTACACAATAAACTCACTGATATTATATTTGCTTTAATCTAGTCAATTTAATTGTGGTCAGTGTTTTGAACCTGAACTTCTTTTGGCTTCATTTGGTTATGAGTTTAAATTTATTCCGCATTTAATAATTTATGGTTTCAACATAGAGAATGTATGATTCGGGCTGGTTTTTTTATTATTTCGGTGGGTTTTACATCACGTCAGATCTGGCAATCTCGGTCAGTGTATCTTTTGGTCATTGGATTTTTCCGTCATGAGTGGGAATCAAAAAACAAAAAACGATTGGTTTATTTGATTTTCCTTTTAAAACAAAAAACAAATATTGAATTACACTGCATTTTTTCTTTTTCTGTGTTAATATGATTTAACAAAGATTCAAAATACGCTTTTATTTTCGTTTTCTATTTCATATAAGAAAAATGAAATCACTAGTCAACAGGAACGAAAAAACGAACCAGAAACAACCATTTATTCATATTCGTGCACCGAATGAATTTGATGCTTTTTTGTTTATAACTCTTTGAGTCTTGACGTGCCGGTTCATGTCCTGACGGTCTGTAACTGAACATGGACATGAAAGTATGATTGCAGCAGTCCAGACTAAAGCCTAGTTAATATATCAGCGTCGGTCTGACTAGGCCTGTGTTGAAAAAATCGATTTTCCAATTCTAAATCGATTCTCATATTAATTCCTAAAAATTTATTCTTATGTCTAAAGAACGATTTTTTTTCATTATTACATTTTTCTCCCGGTGAACTTTAATCCCAGTAGTCGGACACAGTTTATCATGACACTTCTGAAAAATGCCGGGTGCTTCATGGCAATATGTGTGTGTGGAAGGAATAAATTAGACAAGCTAAAATGATTTGTTTACTGCATGAGCTGTAGCAATTTCTTTCATTTTTTGCACTTTAAATGGATATTGAAACCCCTGTTTGAGTTATTTCTTTCTTAATTTCTGAATTTCTTAATTATTTCACAATAATTATTGTGAAATTATTATTTCACTAGTTATTTTACAGTCATATAATTCAGGCAACAGCTCAAAAACATTTTAAATAACACTAACCCAAATCAATGTCGGATCAAATCGAATCGGATTGAATCAAATCTTGATAATCGATTCTGAATCTTAAGAATCGGAATCGAATCGATTCTTGACATTTGAATCGATCCCCAGCCCCATGTCTGACAGCGTTTTAGTGCATTTCTTGGTAAACCGTAATGCTCGCCGTACCCGGACTTGCACCTTTCTACAAGTCTCTGTGGCTTGATTCTTTCCACGGAAAGATAGATTGCTGCAGTTTCAGTACAAGTGACTTATAACCAACATTTTTCAGCTCGAACTCCCATATGATTCAGTAAAGTGAAGCGTCAAAGTATCTACGTTAGCCACATGCCAACCAACAATTCAAGTGGCTTTGGGGCTTGTAGCACACTATAATGTAATAATTTCCTAAAAATGTAATAAAATTTGCACTTAACTCAATCGAAAATGTAATAAAACCCAATAATGTAATAACTTCCCCAATAATGTAATAAAATATCCTGACTGATATTGTAATAACATTTTTACCAATAATGTAATACCTTATTGCATTATTGGGAATTTATTACATGGTACTCAAAGTCTGCAATTTAACCCAATAGTCATTCTGGTGTTTCAGATCCAGCGTATATAACATTCTTAGATTCTTAAAACACAAAATATAGAACTCTGGACTGAAAATAAACATATATATTACATTATCAGTTTTGAAAAAAAAAAGACCCACCTAAAAATGTAATAAATTCCCAATAATGTAATAAGGTATTACATTATTGGTAAAAATGTTATTACAATATCAGTCAAGATATTTTATTACATTATTGTTGAAGTTATTACGTTATTGGATTTTATTACATTTTCAAATGAGTTAAGTGCAAATTTTATTACATTTTCAGGCATTATTACATTTTCAGGAAATGATTACATTATAGGGTGCTACAGGGCTACGCACATAATCAGAGATAATCAGGTTCAATCTTCTGCACGACAAAGACAAGCATCACTAGAAAAGTAACTTTTGGCCTGTTTGCTCAAAAAATGACTGAATTTCTGAAAAGTTTATCAGAACAGTTGCACAAATAAGTGAAGAAGTTAAATCAGAAAACATGAAGAGCAGGAGTGGAGTCGGTAAAATGTTTCGGTGTCATGTGAACTACATGATCTCTTGCTTGTTGCTGATTCACATCCTCAAAACTGAAAACAACCTCCCTCACAGAGCAGGATATGATAGTTGCAGATGCTGTATTGATTGTTTTATTTTCAGACTAACAGTCATACCTGCTCCGTGACCCTGTAGACTCAGGAATCCCTTCTCCGTCCTGCAGGACCACGCAGACATCGAGTGGAAGTTCGCCCGGACCAAGCTGTGGATGAGCTACTTCGACGAGGGCGGCACGCTGCCGCCGCCCTTCAACATCGTCCCCAGCCCCAAGTCCGTCTGGTACCTGCTCATGTGGCTCCACAGCAAGCTGTGCAGGGGGGGCCGGCCGCCCGGAGAGGGCTCGCACAAGTGTGAGAACCTCCGCGAGTTCACGGTGAGTGAGCGCCGACGCTTCTGGTGACTGTTGTGGCGCTTTTTCCACCAGCACCTACTCGGCTCAGCTCGGCCTGGTTTCTTTTCCACTACAATCCAGCAGCTGGAGCAGAAGTAGGAGGGTTGGGGTGAAGCTGCTTTGACATACACTGAAAAAAGTATAACCTTGCTCAAACTAAAAAAAAAATGATGTCCAGATATCACATCTAAAATATTTGACTTCACAGAATCTAAATTGAGTATCTTCATATGACCTGATTATTTTATGTTGATGTAAACAATAATACTGCACTAGACTCAACCTTCATTTTTTACCTTGATCCAAATTATTTTCTTAACTTTTAGTTATTGAACCAAACTAATAAATTGAAATTGAACCAAACTAATTTATTCACTTTTAACTGATTTAAGGGTTTAAGGGAGAACAAGATACATGCTGGATTATAAATCATTGCACATTCTGTATTCATCAATAGTATTACCATATCTGGATTATTGTGTGGAAGTTTGGGGCAACACATATATAAGCAATTTACAACCGCTATTCAGAATGCAAAAAAAAGCAATCAGGATACATCACAATGTGGGATATAAGGATCACACAAACACACTGTTTTTAAAGTCGCATGTGTTGAAATTCTGGGATATTGTCAAACTAAAAACTCTACAAATCATATTCAAAGCGAGAACTGATTCACTTCCAGGGAATTTACAGAAAATGTTTTGTGACAGGGAGGGGCGTTATAATTTAAAAGGAAAATGTAATTTAAAAAAACAATGTTTTCATTCTAAAAGGAAAAGCATGTGTATCTCAGTTGTTGGAGTGGATTTATGGAATGGGTTGGGTGATGGGTTGAAGCAATGTACAAATATAAATCCATTTAAAAAACGGTACAAAAAGGAAGTTCTGGGAAGTTATTTGGTTGAGGAGGAGTTATGTTAAGGCAATATGGTGTTTGTTAGCTGGTTAGGTGCAAAGGCACAACTAATGGGAAAATTGGTAGCCTATTAGGTAATTGCAGCTATTTATTATTAATATTTATGTTTAATTTATGATAGAGGTAACAAAGGGGCAGGGTTAAATAAGTTTTACTTCAACCTGCTCCTTTTCGGACACTGTTTTTTTTTTTTTTCCCCTGTTTGTATTACGTTTTTGTTGTTGTTGCTTTTTTTTCTGTATGTTTTGAATTTGTTTTAAAATCTTATATTTTTTTATGTGTTCGAAATAAACAATTAAATCAATCAATCAATCAAAGGGTTAGGGTTAGAATTGAATTGTTTGCCTTGACACCAGTTTATTAATTTACATATACCTATCCAAACTATATTTTTCCCATTTTATTTGACCCAAAAAATAATTTGTTTCCCACCTTATAAACTCTATAAAAAAGACACTTGGCCAACAGATTACATTAAATGTATTTATTAATCTTAAACATATGAACCATATGCAACACATTAGGCAATCGGCCTTCATTTTTCTTTAATCTAAAAGAGGTCAACGATGTCAAAAGGACCATGTGCTCTGACTCTGTAGTGTGCAGTGTGCAATTCATTTGACTCAAACTACAAATATTACCTGCAGGTCATGAAGAAAAAAATTAATTTGAGAGAAATCAAAAACGTTGTTTTGGGTCCTTTTGACGTATATTTAGTTCAGTACGAATCAAACGTGATGTCTCTAAATGCAAAAAGAATGAGTTTTACATTCAAACAATTTATCCTGTTTTAGATGGCAGTTATTAGTTTGAATGAAAAACTGCATGTTACACTTTTTTCAGTGTATTTGATTGTGTGATCTCAACGAAGAAGACAAAACTAAAGATGTAGAACCTGGAGGAGATGATAGATGTGCTGCTGGGTCTGTGGCTTGTGTGAGAGAGTGAGAGAAGCTTCAAGTGGCAACGCTTTTTAATTTTTTTTGGTTTGTCTCAGCGCTGCTGAAAATAGCTGAGCAGCTATGAAGAGACAGAGCTCCTGGTAGATCTGGTCGTTCCTTATCGCCCGTCTAGATCCATTTTTAATTCTCTCCTCAGCCACCAGGTTTATGAACATCTGCACCTCAGAGTTGGATCATGAAACAGACTTCTGCTGCCATTGCCTGTCGAATAAAATGAACAAGAAACCGCCGTCAGAGTCTCTCTTTCACTGATGTCACATCCTGACTCAGACGTCTGACTCCAACCCCCCGACCAATCGGTGGCCTGTAGTGTGATGATGTCAGATACAGCCGACTCAGCCGCTTAGAACCTCGGCAGAGTAGTTACAGAAAAGTATCTACTCGGCACGTTAGACCCCTAATGGAAAAGAACCAAACCGAGTTGAGTCGAGTCGAGTCGGGCTGAGTAGGTACTAGTGGAAAAGTGCCGTTAGTCACACCGGTTCGGTCACAGCAGGGAAGGGTTTTGTGTATTTGTGGAGTTCCTTACTGGATGTGAGGTAATAACAAGGTCTGTGTGAACGGAGCAGCTGCTCCCGGACCTTTTCATCCCAGGAATGTGTTTTATCTGGAGCGTTTTAAGGGGGAATGACCTGCAGCGGCAGGTGTGTTGGCTGGAAATGAGGCTGCAGATTCTCTCTGAAGCTTGTTCTGGCACTTCCAGGTGGTGGTTTTCATATGTCTGAATTTTGATTCAGGCATTCATTCATTTTATCTTCACATGATGAAAAAGGAACCCTAGCAACATGATGTTGGAATAAAAATCCTAATTTTATTTGTACAGATTAAGAATAATGTGAGAACATTTGTAAAATTGTGCAAAAAAGACCTCAGAGACAAAAGAAAATGAGGTAATAAAAACATTCAAATCAGAATACTACATTTATAAAACTTTAAAATATAAAGTTACTGATTAGACTATATATCGAAAAGATAAAATAACAGTAAAATATTCATTTGATTTAATAAAGTTGATTTTGTCTTTGGATTTAGAATTTAATTTGCTAATTCTTTTTGTCAAACAAAACTTTTTTCGTTTTTTTAATTACCTTACATGTTACGGCTATTCCTAATTAAAAAACTTTAAAATGTTTTGTCTGACAAAAAGAATTAGCAAATTTAAATAGTAAAATAATTTGTATGAATAAAATATTTATATAAAAGTATGTGTATTCATAAATTATAGTAATTAGGAATGAATTTAACTGATATTTTGGTATAAATAAATGTGTTAAAATAAACAAAAGAACATTCATTGAGAGTATTAAGCGGTCGTTTCTCACATCAGTCGCAGATCACTATGACGCCGCGCCACACATCGACATCTACGCTACTTTAGAAATCTGAAAGTCTTCCAAGCGGACATTTTCTGCTCCTTCTCAGCTTTCTAATTTTATTCGTACTGTGTGATCTCCTGTGTTTACTGCGGCCTGATGTCGGTTGTAGGTGGCTTTAGATTCTCTGGTACTTCCCTCAAGCAGCTTCAAACGCAGCGAAACTCCAGAATCCTTTAATCATTTCAGAACGATAAAACCCTGCAACCATAAAGAGAGACTCTTCCTGAAAATGAGCAGATTTGATTGGTGTGTCTTCTAGGGATGGGCGGTATGGACTAAAAAATGTATCACGATAATTTCTGGCATTTATCCTGATAACGATAAAAATGATGATAAAAAAAATACCAATTCAACTCCACCTTTGTAACTATAAATCTATCTCGCTCTCAGATCCGTCATGTTTGTTAAACAAAAACGTCATCAACGGGAATTTATCCTTTTTTTTTCTTTCTTTCTTTCTTTCTTTCTTTCTTTCTTTCTTTCTTTCTTTCTTTCTTTCTTTCTTTCTTTCTTTCTTTCTTTCTAGCTCATTTCTTTCTTTCTTTCTTTCAGGCTTCTTTCTTTCTTTCTTTCTTTCTTTCTTTCTTTCTTTCTTTCTTTCTTTCTGGCTCCTTTCTTTCTTTCTTTCTTTCTTTCTTTCTAGCTCATTTCTTTCTTTCTTTCTGGCTCCTTTCTTTCTTTCTTTCTAGCTCATTTCTTTCTTTCTTTCTAGCTCATTTCTTTCTTTCTTTCTAGCTCATTTCTTTCTTTCTTTCTGGCTCCTTTCTTTCTTTCTTTCTAGCTCCTTTCTTTCTTTCTTTCTAGCTCCTTTCTTTCTTTCTTTCTAGCTCATTTCTTTCTTTCTTTCTTTCTTTCTGTCTCCTTTCTTTCTTTCTTTCTTTCTTTCTTTCTTTCTTTCTTTCTTTCTTTCTGGCTCATTCCTTCCTTCCTTCCTTCCTTCCTTCACGTACATAACGCAGAACCATAAATTCGACTTTACACAAAAACATCATCAACGGGAATTTATCGTTTTTACCGTGAGATACAAATTCTTACCGTGGGGAATTTTTTTGACGGTTTATCGTGAACGGTAAAATATCACCCATTCCTAGTGTCTTCTGATCGGTTGAGCGTAGATGAGCAGAGCCGATGGCTCGTCAACACGGCCGTTATCAACACCACACGCCATTCATCCACACTATTTCACTCATTTCATTTATTTATTTAGCACAATTATTTTTAAAAACTAATGTACAACAAATTAAAAAAATGACAAATATAAACGTAAAAGAGAACATGGATACAAGGTCTGGATTACATTAAAGATAAAGACGTTGGAGGTTAAGACAGAATAAGATGTTTTTCTAATAACGTTCTGAAGGAGGTAAAAGATAATGTCGACTTCAGCGACACATTCAAGTCATTCCAGAGTTTTGGATCTAAATGTAATATTAAATTGATGACCAGATGTTGGACAGAAGGGTAAATGTTGAAAGAGCCATCTTGGACCAAAAACACAAAAAACAAATATGTCTGGAGCCGCAAAAAATGAAAAGTCTTGAATAAGCCTTAGAATGAAGACAACACATGCTGCATGTCTCTATATTAGTTATAACTGGGGGGAGATTTTTTTTTTCATTATGCACTTCGATAAAAAAGTCAAAATTTCAAGAAAAATGTTGAAATGTCGAGATTAATATTGAAGTATAATCTTGAGAAAAAAGTCGAAATGTTGAGAAAAAAGTTGAAATGTTGAGAAAAAAGTCGAAATTTCAAGAAAAATTTTGAAATGTTGAGATTAATGTTGAAGTATAATCTTGAGAAAAAAGTCGAAAAGTCGAGAAATAGTCGAAATGTTGAGAGAAAAAGTCAAAATGTTGAGAAAAAAGTTGAAATGTTGAGAAAAAGTCGAAATGTCGAGATTAATGTTGAGGTACAATCTCGAGAAAAAAGTCGAAATGTCGAGAAAAAAGTCAAAATTTTGAGAAAAAAGTCGAAATGTCGAGATTAAAAAGGAAAGGAAAAAAGAAGAAAAAAAGGAAAAAAAGAATAAAGAAAAAGAGAAAAAAAGAAGAAAAAAAAAGGAAAAAAAAAGGTCAAACATTTTTGAAAAAGCTCCAGGAGCCACTAGGGCGGCGCTAAAGAGCCGCATGCGGCTCTAGAGCCGCGGGTTGCCGACCCCTGTTCTAGTTGGATATGAATTAAAATCAGATGAAAAAGTAAAAAACAGCTGGAAAGGGACAGGAAGATCTTGTTTTCTATTAATAAACGTATGCACAAACAAGCATGAGTGAAAAACATTAAGTTTATGAAGGGATAATAGTGAATATTTCATAAAAAGAGCTTCAGATGGTTCGTGTCTACCAGACTGAGAGATCACTACATTTAGTTTAAACGATACCAGCGCCGTAGATCTGCGCTCTCATTTAAGTTAAAGTTAAAGTTAAAGTTAAATCAATTCAAAATGTCACCAGAAGCTCTGCAGTGGTTTAAGTCTTACCTGGAGGGGAGACAACAATGTGTCAGGGTCAATGGGGTGAAGTCAAGCCTTCATACTAACAGCATGGGAGTACCACAAGGGTCTGTACTCGGACCACTGTTGTTTTCCATGTACATTAATGACTTACCAAACTGCTGTCCGCGTGTCAACTGCCAGATGTATGCTGATGACACTGTCATCTACGTGTCCGCAAAAACACCAAGCTTGGCAGGCGAGCAGCTGACACAGGCACTACTAAACATTCATAAATGGCTTGAGCTGTCATATTTAACTCTTAATCTAAAGAAAACTGTCTCCATGTGTTTCTCTATACGTGATAGGGCTGCTAATGACATATTTGAGGTATGGATCGACCAGGAAAAAATTGATGTAGTGACCGAAGTCAAGTACCTAGGCATTATTCTGGACAAGAATTTAAAATTCAACAGTCAGGTTAAGCAAATTTCCAAGAAGGTCAAACCAAATCTAAATTTATTTCGTTATATTCGAAGGAATTTGTCATGTCAAACTGCTCGATTATACATGCATGCAATGATCTTTTCACATTTGTCATATTGCATCACATCATGGTCCTTTGCCTCTCAAACAACTCTAAAACCTATAACATCATTATACAAGCAGGCAATAAAAATTATGGATCAGAAACCTATGAGATGGCACCACTGTGAAATTTTAAGAAAACACAACCTTTTAACTTTTGAAAACTTTGTGAATTTTAGTAGTCTTAAACTGGTTTTTAAATGTTTATATAATCATGTTTCACCCCTGTTCTCTGAAGTGGTTATTAGGCATCAGAGCTCTGGTAGAGTAACCACACGGGCCTGCACCAATGGTGACTGTCGTATCCCAAAGTATAAGACCTCTTTTGGTGAGTCGGTTTTTTCTGTGAAGGGTGCAAAACTCTGGAATTCTTTACCGACTAATTTAAAATTAGAAACGTGTGGCAATATGTTCAACAGAGGACTCAAACTATGGCTCAAGTCTAAACAACAGTGCCTACATGAATAGGTCAGGTCTGGTTCTGCTCTTGAATGTTGTCTTTGCTTTATATCTTATGTCATCCTCTAATTTTATTGTATATCTTATTGTATTGTATTTATATTATTTTTTTAAAAGCCTCCTGTGGACAAGTGTTGCAAATTAGCATGTATGCTAAAACACTCAAACAGTGCATTTGGTTTGTCCTATGTTATTGTGATGTCCATACCAAATAAATAAATATAATAATAATAATAATAATAATAATAATAATAATTTCCCGCCGTTGAGCAACATCAGGTCGTGTTACTGTTGACACAAATGAGGGGAATGTGAGTTAAACGTAAAGTGCGGCCTGAGCTTTGAGTCTGTCTGCTCTTCAGTCTCCTGTGAAGACTTTCCCTGGGGATCAGGACACTCTGGATTTTGTCTTCTCGTCATTTTAAAGTTCGTCTTTAAAGAAACATCAAAGAAAGCGAACGGAAAATCCTCCAAAATGGAGAAAAAAAAGGTACTTGATCCCTGCAGCACAGTTGTAGACGCTAGAGCTCTTGCTATTACATGAAGAATCGGTCCTCTACAGGGGTGGACTGGCCATCGGGCATACCGGGCATTTGCCCGGTGGGCCAATGGTGATTTTGGGCCGGGCCGGGCCAAAAAAAAAAAAAAAAAAAAAAATTATTTTTTTTTTTTTTTTTTTTTTGAATTTTTTTTTTTTTTTTTTTTTTTTTTGGCCCGGGCCGGCCCGGCCCATTTGATTTTGTTTTTTACCTGACAACAACTGGTACCAGACTGGTACCACTAGATTGGTTATGGGCTGGAGTCAGGGCCGCTGCAAGGGGTGTGCAAGGGGTGTGCGAACCGTGCCCCCGCATGGGGCCTCGCACCCCAAGGGGAGGCCCCAAGGGGCCTCGCGCCCCAAGGGGGCCTCGCGCTCCAAGGGGCCTCGCGCTATGGGCCGTTTTTTTTTTTTTTTTTTTTTTTAATTTTTTTCGTTTTTTCCCTTATAAATATCAACAGTCACGTTCCATTACAGACCTAAATGTGTACTAGTCTGTGCATATCAATAAATATATGTGCAATGTCTGTTGTTCAACACAACTGATCAGACCAAGCGCAAACACGAGCTGCTCTGATCCAGACGGGTGGAGTTGGAACAAACTGTCACACAATGTCGAGAGAATGAGACAGAATCAGGAAATTTCCATCAGGGATGAAAAAAGAAAAAAAACTAAAGAAAATGGAAGAGTTTAATGCCTCTCTGAAAGGCTCGTTTGATAAATTTGTTACAAAAATCACCGATCCGACCGGGTCTCAAGCAGCCGTGGGGCCCCGCGTCGAGGCAAGAGATGATGATGAGGCAGGGGAAGGTATCCAGTATTTTGCTAATTGGAGAGTTAAAATTGCGCATATAGACACCCGATCCGACCCGAAAAACCCAAAAAATTTTGCGCGCGCTCGCTACACTCACGCGCAAGGGCCCCCCCCGACCATTCCACACAGGGCCTCGCAAGTCTCCCAGGCAGCTCTGGCTGGAGTAGTCACAACATTAGAGCGCGTGGCTTATTATTGATATTATTATTTATACTATTTGAAGAATGATGAGTTCATATTCAATATCTTATATATTCTATAAAACTAAATTACCATCTCCAAATTTAAGTTGCTTTTTTGACAGGGACAGTGGTGTTTGGATTCCTGATTGTCACTAAATTTTAATAATGCTGTGATTAGTAGTGGGTGGGTGAAATAATACATCAATCTTTTTGGAGAAATGTTTACCTACAGTGATGCCATCGCAGCAAAGACATTGTGTATATATACATATATTGGAAGAACCCACTGTTTAGGCAATTCATGGTCATTAGTTAGTAAAAACAGAGGCAGCGCTGCATTCCCCCTGTTTAAAATGGTCAAATATGATGATATCAGCCTGAAAATCACAGGACTTATCTGTGGTGGTGAAAGAAGTCAGCAGTATGAATTTGAAAGATGTGTGAGCATCCCTTCATGATAAACAGAGGGGGAACGCATTCTGACAGCAGTATTTCAGGCTGTCAGAATGTGTTCCCCCTGTTTAAAATGGGTTAATATATCATTGTAGATATCTGAAATGTTCTTTTTGACTAGGAGGAATTGAATTACAGATATCTGCAACACATATCCAGTCTAGCTATTAAATGTTAAAACGGCTTGCCATACAAGTTTGCTGGTCTACTCAGAAACAGTACTAAGTACATCTATAACGGGACTGGGGGGGGATGGTGTAGGTTTAGGTTTATTAGGCAAGAACATACACACCAACAAGACAGTGTACAAGCGGTGTCACAAAAACGTTTGTTTTCATTCATAGGCTTCATTTTCTTTCCATCAATACCTGGTGGGCCGGTCTAGGCTCAAAATGCCCGGGCCGATTTTTTGTCCCAGTCCAGCCCTGGTCCTCTATGACATCATAGACTGCGTTTCCATGCAGTCAATAACCCTTTTAAAACCCAAATATTGGCAATAACCCGGATTTGCACGGCCATGTAAACATCAATAACCCCTTTGAATAACCTGAATTTGCTCATATTCCAGTTTTTAAAAACCCGAATATGACCCCTGGGTTACTCCTTTTAAAACCCGAATATTGGGTCATGTAAACGCCAAACGGAATATCCCCATCAAACGGAACACGAATTTGTTTTCTGCACATGCTCTGTTCACAAGGAATCCTGGTCTTTTGAGTCCAGGAAGTTCTTCTAAACACAGAGAAACACAAGACCACGCCACACTTTTGGAGTGAGGAGGAGACTAATCACTTCATAAATGTAATGAAGGATATGAACATTTCTCTATTTGTAGACGGTAGAAAGTACCGGGATAGCGAGATTTACAAGAAGGTTAGCGAAAAGTTGCGCGAAGCAGCATTTGTTTTGAATTTGGATACAGGAAGAAGAAGCGGAAATGACGGGAATTGCGTCATCATGTTCTCCGTGCGTCGCTGGTTTGATCCAGATATCCTGAATGATTAATTACCATGTAAACGGAATATTCAGAATGTTTCAGTAACCGGAATATTAGCAATAACCCGAATTTTTACTGCATGTAAACTAGGCCTGTGTTGAAAAAATTGATTTCCCAATTCTAAATCGATTCTCATATTAATTCCTAAAAATCGATTCATATGTCTAAAGATCAAATTTTTTTTTAGATTTTTTTTTGGGTATTTTTTTTTTTTCATCATTACATTACAACTTTTGGTTATTTTTTTGTTTATCCCCAAAAAAGGAATGTTTTGTTGGACACGAGAATAACTGGTGCCATGTTTTTGCCTTTAAATATGTTTAAAGGTATGAAAACATTAAAGTGTTAGGTTATAATTGCATAAATTGTCTATATTTCATTACTTTATATATTGTCTTGGGGTTACATTTGCATAAAATGCTAAAAACCAAATGCTCAAAAATTTAAAACCAAAATAAACCGAAAATGGAACAAATAAAAACGGAATGTTTTAAAAACTAAAACCGATTTCATCCGTCTCTGTTTCCTCCCTGGATCAGTTTGATAATTCTGCCCCAAGATGTTTCTGAAAGCAGTTCTATCAGCATTCTGGGAGCTGATTGGTCCTTACAGCATCATTAGCTGCAATACTTGCTGTTGAATCTCAGTATAATACTAGTATTAATATGTTGCATAACTACAGTCATATAATTCATGCAACAGCTCAAAAAACTGTTTTAATAACACTAACCCAAATCAATATTGGAATTGAATCGAATCGAATCAAATCTTGATAATCGATTCTGAATCTTAAGAATCGGAATCGAATAGATTCTTGACATTTGAATCGATCCCCAGCCCTAATGTAAACGTAGTCATAGAGAGCTGCCGTTAGAAAAAACGTCTGAAGGAAATGCCCCCAGGACCCTGAAACCCGAGTATTTTTACAATTAGCTCCTTTTTTTTTTATCTCCCGCCACGTTGAAGATGATAATTCATCATATTAATGCTGAAAGTTAATCAGGAAACTCAGATCCCAAAACCGGAAAGCAGGGAATAAAAACATTAAAAGAAAAGTTTTTTTCTCTGATATTCTTTGACTGACAAAAGCATAATTTATAATACACTTTCTTTTTCATTTTTTGAATTGATTTGTTGATTAAATGCTCATTTCAATCACATCAAGACTAAATCACATCAGGACTAAAATGCTTTTGTGGCTCTTTTCACTTTATTGACAGAGACAGAGATTATTTATGTAGCACAGATAAAGTCACATGAATAAATCTGCACTGGCAACACATCCGGGACGCCGTAATTGAACATCACAGACAGAACTCGCAGCTTCAGTGATCTCCAGCGCAGCAGCAGGCAGTAATGAACCCCAAAGCTAAGAGGCAGATGGGCTTTTCTGTCGGAAAGCAAATGAATTAAAACCCACAGTCATTAACCTCCTGAGCAGCACGGGGACAAAAGTGACTTGTTAGGTTTGTTTTGACAGGGTTTTCTCCAGGAGGCACTCGGGAACCGACGACTGCAGCTCAGATGAAAAGTCAGTGTCGCAGAAAATAATTTGGCAGAATTACTGGATGTTGTTTAGCTGAAGTTACCAAAGATATACAAAGTTTGCACACCCTTATCAAGTTGGAGGGTTTGTTCTATCTGTCTGGGTGTTTGGCTCTATTATGCAAGGCTAGTTTATTTTTAGTTAGTTAGTAAATATTTATTTCGGTCAATCACAAACAAAAAATCAACAAACAAGATAACACAGGTTTTTCCCTGGTCAACATTGTGATTGTTTTGACCGAAAAGGTCTGGGCTTGAAGCATAAAGCTTATCTTGCCCACCTTTTAACAGAATAGAATATACAAAAAAAACAAATGAAGTATCATAAGTCTACACAAAATAATAATAATAGTAATAATAATAATAATAATAATAATAATAATAATAATAATAATAATAATAATAATAGCAATAATATGATAGTAATAATAATGATAGTTCTGAAAACAGAAAGTGAAAAGATGCTAAGGAAACCGGCAAAACAAATTTAAGTTGTCATTTTATCTTATGCATGTGTGCATTCTTCTTTGTTTGTTTATTGTGTTTCTATATATGTGTCCATTACCTTTGCTTTGAATAATATCTTGTATGCTTTTATTGAATTTGCTAGTTTAAGGTCATTTTCTAATGAGTTCCACAGTTTTACTCCTAAAACAGATATACATCTTCCCTTTGCATTTGTTCTAACTGTTGTTGTGTCAAACATTGCAGTTATTTGTATAGCACAATACAAGACAAGGTAATTCAAAGTGCTTTACATCAACATTAAAAGTGGCAAGACACAATTAAACAGTAAATAACAAATAAAATGAAATAAAATGATAAGAAAAGGAAGTAAAATAATAAAAAGCACAAGTTGTTAAAAAGTAAGGGCAGTAGAGTACAGCAGGTACATCTCATTCTTACAATGGCAAGAATTACGTTTCTATACGGTCAAAACGTACAAAGACCGGGTCAAATACAGTATTACAAAAGTAATCTGTAACAATTCGTACGGTGGATTAAACCAATTTGACAATTCTATGCCACACCTGCATTCAGGGCTTATCCATAACTTTGCGCGGTTTTCAAAAATCATAATTATTTAATTCAAGAGTACGCTTAAAGGGGACATATTATGGCATTTAATGTATATTTTAAACAGGCCTTGGATGTCTTAAAAACAATCTAAAGCTTGTTTTTTTTCTACATAAATCAGAAATTCAGCCTGTGGGCCATGTCTCTAGTTTTACCGATTCTAAAGCCTTTTTCTGTGCTTCATTCTGAGGTGAGGGGGGCGGGGGGGGGCTATGATAATGAGGCTCTGTGCTGATTGGCTGCTTGAATGACGTGTAGCAGGGGAGGAGACAAAGCCTCTCTGGGCTGAAGAGCCGGCTGTTGTGATAAGCTATACACGGGAAGTATTATAACTTATCTTATATAATAACGGCACACGGATACTTCTTAGTTTCAGCTGAACTCGGGAGCTTGGTTTATTTCCAACGTCTCAGTCCGCACCTGCAATTCTCTCTGACCGTTACCCTGCGTTCACACTGAAAGCGTCACGGGAGTCATTGACTACGTTTACATGCAGTCAAAATTCGGGTTATTGCCAATATTCGGGTTTTAAAAGGGTTATTGAGTGCATGTAAACGTAGTCATAGGCGTCTGGCTGCCATTCATTGTCTATGAAAAACGGCGTCGAGAGGCGGCGGGGGCGGCGGGACCGGCGGGAGCGGCAGGAGCGTCGGGCGGCGGGGGCGGCGCGTCAATTTGAAAGTTGAAAAATCTGAACTTTATGCAAATGAGCAGCAGCGACGCCGAGGCGTCGTCCAATCATACACCGGGATTCCCGAAGCGAGAACTCTCAATGCAGATTGTACTTTCATGTACACACAAACGTACACTCATTCACATGCGTACATGAGCAGAGCTGTGCACTAACAAACTTATTCTATCAGGAATTAATATATTTCATCCAACAAAATGACATTTTGCTGGTTTGACTGCCGTTTTTACCTGAACTGATCACGTGAAACAGTAACTGATGGGTGAGGAGCTGGATGGTCCCAACGATTTTATTTGCTACATTGATCCAACGAAAAATAATTAAAACCCGTGCTTATTAATCACAAAACACAGGTTAATCATCATGACTAAATCCGCTCCGACCCGGTGTGTAGTGATCAGCGCAGACAGACTGCAGCTTCGCCTGAATTATGGTTCTGCGTTAAATCGACGGCGTAGCTGACGGCGTAGGGACGCGGTGCGGTGTGCGTCGCCGCGTATCCTACGCCGTAGGTTCTGCGTTGGTGTGACGCGGAACCATAAATCAGCCACCGGGCGCAAGTGCTCGCTGGGTTGATGTTGATCCGCGGACCAAACTTGTTAAAGGAGCATCAAACTCACTCTTATATACGCGGAAATAACGCTAAAATATAAAGAAGGCGTCCCAAAGTGAGATCTATGGTGAAATATGAAAATTAAGATGTGTAGTTATATGTGTAGGCTGTTCCCACTGTTCCCTTCAGTTCTGCAGCGCAGCTTTAGCCCCGCCCACCGCCGCCCCGCTGCAGGCACTGACGCTTTCAGTGTGAATGCACCAAGCGGCGAGATGCTGGCGTCGGGACTCCCGTGATTCTTTCAGTGTGAACGAGGGGTTAGAGCAGCGATCCTTAACATCCGGTTAACGGCAGTAAGGATAGACTTTCAAAATAAAAGTTTTAGCAGTGAACATTGATAAACATTACATCTCCCTTTAACAAAAAAATAAGATGTGCCTATGGAGATAATCAATGGCATGCAGAAAAACTGAAGCACTTAAACACAATTCTGAGCCACAAAATTAAGTCACCGTATACTGTAAATCCTTAGCAGTGCAAATAACATCAGTATACTCAAAAGTGCTATAATATTTAAGTGTGTTACTTCTGGAACAAATTACATGTAAAATAAAGCAATGGAATTTATTTTGTCGCCGAAGGTCTGTAGCATGGGACATGCTTTGTGTACGCAGCCGGTGTAATGTCCCATGCTACAGACCTTCGGCGACAAAATAAATTCCATTGCTTTATTTTTTTGTATTGGACTGTCCTAACTGGCCGCGAATTTAACGGTTTCAATGTGGACAGAGAGCGTACTATGTCACTCAGCTCGACGCGATACTCGGACGCTGTAAACGGATCTTAAGCTTGATTTACGGTTCTGCGTTAAATTGACGCGTACCCTACGTCGTAGGCTCTGTGTTGGTGTAACGCGGAACCATAAATCAGCCAAGAGTCATTTAATTTAATTCTAAACAGTTACACCACAGTTCTTTACTCTAATTCCTCATTTCATTTATGTTACAAGACAAATGAATCATGTTAAACTGTAAAGAAATCACCACACTGAATTTTCACAAATGGCAACTTTATTGTTAAAAAAATAAAACATAAGTTGTATATAATAACATTAATGCACTATTGCTGGCTCAAGGAAGGGCCGTGCGTCTTCTGAATGTGTCGTTGAACAGCTTCAGGTGCATTGCTTGGAAGATTTGAAACCATAAACAGAAGAAAAATGTATTACGGTACTAATAGAGCCGCCGGCGCCCGGGGCTCCTCGACGGTCCGGTCCGTGAGCAGCTCCTGCAGCTCCATATACGGCGCCGGGGCTCCGGAGCTAAGCTAAATACTTAGCCCATGAAAAGATCATACAAATATAAATAACATAAAAACGTCACTTACCGCTGACTCGTGTGCAGTTGCCGGGTCCATGCTGTGGGAACTGATCCTTTTATGAGGGTAAATGTCGATGCAAAACCTCATTTTAACTGTCCCCTCGCTGTGGAAACAGCCACATGATTCCCCGCTTCTAAACAATAGCTGAAGCTCCAGCCGGCGGAGAGAGCTGGTTGTGGGCGTGGTTTCAGCAACGGAGGCTGACCTATGGAAATGAGCGACTGTCGTTACGTAACGACGGGCGCAGATTCAGAACGGCCCGTAGAAATCACATGACACTGGGGGATTCTGCAGGGCGGGGGTACAGACAGTACTCAAGTTGAGGGGTGATGAGGGGGGATGGCATCCCCCCCTGAAATAAAAACGGTCAAAATCATCCCCCCTGTAAAACTGCCATCCCCCCTTTCCATCTCTTATGTCATTTCATCAATGAATATGGTATTACTTCTATTTCAACATTTAGAGACATCACCAGAAAAATAACTTATTTGATAATTTTCACTTGAAATGAGTAGAAAAATCTGCCAGTGGGACAAGATTTATCTTCTCATTACAGGCAAAAAAAATCTTGTTGCACTGGCAGATTTTTTTACTTATTTCAAATGAAAATCTACTTGAAACAGATGAATATTGTTGTTTTTTCCAGTGATGAGTCTTGTTTTAAGTGTAATGAGATTTTTTTTACTAAAATGAGACATTTTAACTAGAAATAAGACAAATATTCTTGTTAAGATTTTGAGTTTTTGCAGTGATCCATTTTACTTATCCTGTGAAGGACAGAGTCATATTGATAAATTCAGAAAACTGTTTTTTATTGTTGTGTTTTGATGTATTTGATGTAAGCCCAGTGGATATTTAAAGCTTACAGAAGGCTGCATTTAACTGTTGCTATGTCATTCCTGCAGTATTTCTGCAGGTGTTTTGGTCAGTGCTATTATTTGTAATATATTATATTATTTGTAATCAGCACAAATTATCTGTCCCCATATGATAAAATCCACCATCCCCCCCTGATTTTTTTTTACAACTCGAGTACTGGGTACAGACCTTGCAGAAATTCATGGGATTTCATCTTTCCTGTGTTGGCAGGGTGAGGGGAGACCACTTTATATATGTTAAAACAAGAAAAACGGGTTTTTCATAATAGGTCCCCTTTAAAGCAGCAGAATGTAACTTTCAGCTTTTGTTGAGTTTGGCGGCTCCTTTGGACAAAAGCGGTAGTGCTTTACCAGTAGTGTGGCAGGGTTCCTACCATGCTCCTCAAAGTTACATAGTGCCAGTGAAGGTGATACAGACCCCTCAGACCATGACAGAGGTTCATTAAACCTGTTGGAAGTTGATGTACCATCACAATGACTCTGGAAATATGATA